>NC_142798.1:81269495-81446995 GCF_049724085.1 Artemia sp. Qi Xiang Cuo | reverse complement strand
TATGTTTGTATTTTTTGAGTTGTTTATGGTGGTGTGTTTGTAGGGTATTAGGGTGTTAGGTTTTTAGTGGTTGATGTTTTTAGTTTTTTTGTTGGGTTTGTGTGTATTTTTTTATTTTTGTATGTGTGTATGTGTGTATGTGTGTATGAGTGTATGTTTGTATGAGTGTGTATGAGTAAGTGTGAATCTGTGAATGAGTGAATGTGTGTATGTGTTTCTGTGAGTATGTGTGTATGTGTGTATGTGTGTATGTGTGTTTGTGTGTATGTGTGTATGTGTGTGTGTGTGTTTGTGTGTCTGTTTGTTTGTGTGTCTGTGTGTATGTGTGTATGTGTGTATGTGTGTATGTGTGTATGTGTGTTTGTGTGTATGTGTGTAAGTGTCTTTGTGTGTATGTTTGTATGTGTTTGTGTATGTTTGTGCGTATGTGTGTATGTGTGTGTGTATGTGTGATTGTGTTTATGTGTATATGTGTGTATATGTGTATGTTTGTATGTGGGAATGTGTGTATGTGTGTATGTGTGTGTATGTGTGTATGTGTGTATATGTGTATTTGTGTATGTGTGTATGTGTGTATGTGTGTATGTGTGTATGTGAGTAAGTGTGTATGTGTGTATGTGTGTCAGTGTGTATGAGTGTATGTGTGTCTGTGTGTATGTGTGTTATGTGTGTGTGCATGTTTGTGTGTGTGTGTGTGTATATTTGTATTTGTGTATGTGTTTATGTGTGTATGTGTGTGTATTTGTGTGTTTTTGTATCTGTGTATGTGTGTTTGTGTGTATATAGGTTTTTGTGTCTGTGTGTTTTTGTGTTTTTTTGTTTGTGTGTTTGTGTTTTTTTATGTTTGTGTGTATGTGTGTTTGTGTGTTTTTGTGTATGTGTGTCTGTGTGTTTGAGTGTATGTGTGTTTGTGTGTTTGTGTGTATGAGTGTATGTGTCTAGCTGTGTATGTGTGTATGTGTGTAAGTGTGTATGTGTGTATGTGTGTATGTGTTTATGTGTGTATGTGTGTTTGTGTGTATTTTTTATTTTCTGTATGGGTGTATTTTTTTTTGTGGGTTTGTGTGTATGTTTGGTTTTTGTGTTTGTGTGGTTGTGTGTTTTTGTGTTTGTGTGTTTGTGTGTATTTGTTTTTTTGTTTATGTGTGTATGTGTGTGTGTGTGTAAGTTTGTATGTGTGTCATTGTGTATGTGTGTATGTTGGTATGTGTGTATGTGTCTATTTGTATATGTGTGTATATTTGTTTGTCTTTGTATATGTTAATGTTTGTGTTTTTTTATTTTTGTATTTGTTTTTTTGTTTTTGTTTTTATTTTTTTTTTTGTTTATTTTTTTTTTTGTGTTTTTGTTTATGTGTGTATGTGTGTGTTTATGTATGTTTGTCTTTGTGTATGTGTGTATGTGTGTATGTGTGTATGTGTGTATGTGTGTCTGTGTGTCTGTGTTTCTGTGTGTGTGTGTGTAGGTGTGTGTGTGTGTATGTGTGTTTGTGTGTATGTGGGTATGTGTGTATGTGTGTATGAGTTTTAGTGTGTATGTGTGTATGTGTGTATATGTGTATGTGTGTATGTTTGTATGTGTGTTTGTGTGTAATTGTGTATGTGTGTTAGTGTGTATGTTTGTGTGTGGTTAGTTTGGTTTGCTTTTATGTGTTTATTTGTGTATGTGTGTATTTTTTTACGTTGGTATGTGTTTATTTTTGTAATTTTGTGTGTTTGTGTGTGTGTATGTTTGAATGAGTGTATGTGTGTATGTTTTTATGTTTTTATGTTTTTATGTTTTTTTGTTTTTATGTTTTTGTTTTTTTATGTGTTTAAGTGAGAAAGATAGAAATAGAGTATGTGTGTATGATATAATGTGAGTATGAGAGAATGTGTGTATGTGTGTATGTGTGTGTGTGTGTGTATGTGTGTATGTGAATATTTTTGAATATCTTTCTTTGTGTCTGTGTGTATGTGTGTATTATTGTATTTTTGTATGTTTTTATATGTGTATGTGTGAATTTTTGTATGTGTGTATGTATGTATTTGTGAATGTGTGTATGCGTGTTTATGTGTGTATGTATGTGTGTGTATGTGTGTGTTTATGTGTGTATGTGTGTATTTTTGTCTTTATGTATTTTTTTATGTGTGTATGTGTGTTTGTGTGTATGTGTTTATTTTTGTTTGTGTGTATTTGTGTATGTGTTTTTGTTTGTTTGTGTTTTTGTGTGTTTGTGTTTTTGTGTGTATGTGTGTGTTTGTCTATTTGTGTATTTGTGTTTGTGTGTAAGTGTGTATGTGTGTATATGTGTCTGTGTGTATGTGTGTATTTGTGTATGTGTGTATATTTTTATGTGTGTATGTGTGTATGTGTGTATGTGTTTATGTGTGTATTTGTGTATGTGTGTATGTGTGTATGTGTGTATGTGTGTTTGTGTGTATGTGTGTATGTGTGTTTGTGTGTGTTTGTGTGTGTGTTTATGTGTGTGTGTGTCTTTGTGTCTTTGTGTCTATGTGTGTATGTGTCTATGTGTCTATGTGTCTATGTGTCTTTGTGTCTATGTGTCTATGTGTCTATGTTTGTGTGTGTCTTTGTGTCTATGTGTCTATCTGTCTATGTGTTTATGTGTCTATGTCTCTGTGTGTCTATGTGTCTGTGTGTCTCTGTGTCTATGTGTGTATGTGTTTATGTGTGTATGTGTGTATGTGTCTATGTGTGTATGTGTGTATGTGTGTATGTGTGGTTTTGTGTATGTGTGTATGTGTGTTTGTTTGTATGTGTGTTTGTGTGTTTGTGTGTTTTTGTGTTTGTGTGTTTGTGTGTATGTGTGTATGTGTGTATGTGTGTATGTGTGTATGTGTGTATGTGTGTATGTGTGTCTGTGTGTTTGTGTGTTTGTGTGTTTGTGTGTGTGTGTGTTTGTCTGTTTGTGTGTGTTTCTCTGTTTCTTTGTGTTTGCTGGTCTTTTTTTTTTTTTGTGTTTGTGTGTTTGTGTGTGTGTGTGTGTGTGTGTGTGTGTGTGTGTGTGTGTGTGTGTGTGTGTGTGTGTGTGTGTGTGTGTGTGTGTGTGTGTGTGTGTGTGTGTGTGTGTGTGTGTGTGTGTATGTGTATGTGTGTGTGTGTGTGTGTGTGTGTGTGTGTGTGTGTGTGTGTGTGTGTGTGTGTGTGTGTGTGTGTGTGTGTGTGTGTGTGTGTGTGTGTGTGTGTGTGTGTGTGTGTGTGTGTGTGTGTGTGTGTGTGTGTGTGTGTGTGTGTGTGTGTGTGTGTGTGTGTGTGTGTGTGTGTGTGTGTGTGTGTGTGTGTGTGTGTGTGTGTGTTTGTATGTCTGTGTGTCTGTGTGTGCGTGTGTGTTTGTGGGTTTTTTTTTGTGTTTTTTTGTTATTTTGTTTGTGGTTGTGTGTTTTTTTGTGTTTTTTTGTTTTTGTGATTTTGTTAGTTCGTGCTAGTTTGTGTGTGTGTTTGGGTTTATGCGTGTATTTAACTGTCTGTGTGTGTGTGTGTGTGTGCTTGTTGTCTTTGTGTGTGTGTGTCGTCTCTGTGTGTGTGTGTGTGTGTCGTCTCTGTGCGTGTGTCGTTTCTATGTGTGTTTCGTCTCTGTATGTGTGTGCTAAACTTTTGATATGCTAGCGTACTCAAAAATAATGAACACATAACAATGTAATGCATAATATATTTTTTAATGAAATAATGCTATGTAGAATATTAATGCCAAATTATATTATGATACATGGTTATGAATACGCTCACTCTTAAACATCCAAAAAGATGGTCTCATGATATAGAATAGTATTTAACATGTATTATGTATTTATCACGATCAGGTATGTCGTTAAGTATCTAGTATACGAATAACATGACCTCGTCTTCAGGACGGTGATAAAGCCCTTCAAATTTAGGACACTTAAATTCTTCTAGATTAAAAAGTGGAATCCTAGGGTCACACTTTTGAATTAGAACTTTATCTGTAGGGTACATTACCCTTTACGTAGAGTGCTTCAATGCCGAAAAAGCTGCAAATTTCACTGACTTCCTCCTGGACATTTCTCAGTTCCTGACCACTATTATTAAGTGGTATAATCACTCTATCGTAGAATCCCAGTCTGTTTATATGATGTAATGTAGTACCCCACAAGCTTTTATCATACTCAAACATGTTATAGTTCACTATCCAATGATAACAGTCAATTTCTTCGAGTTCCATTGACAATAATAAAAATGCACATTCAAATATAACACCACAAGATGATTTCTTCAAACCGATAAATTCTGTGTCACACAGTCCTATCATCTTTGAAGCTATTAATGTAGTTGTTAAGAGAGAAATACATCATCAAACTTTTATACCTTCGCTCAAGGTTGAATGGAGTTATGGCTAGGAGGATGACTCCTAAAACCACCTGAATTCATTGTGGGGAGGAGCCATAAAACCCTCTCTGACCAATGAAAAATCTCAAAAATTCCTCTCAAAATTCACAAATTTTGTACGCGTTTTTTTTTAGTTTTTTTTGTACCCCCCCCCCCCCCCAAAAAAAAAAGAAAAAAATTGAGTAAAACCCTCTCCGAAAAAAAATCTGTGAACGGCCTTGGCAGAAGCCAAACAAAAAGCAGGATGTCCTTAAACGAGGTAGGAGGAGGTTACGGAAAACTTGAAGAAAAAAAGAACTCTTTAGGAGGAGGTTAAAAGTAGCTCAGTGCAGAATGGAGTGGAGGTGGTACTTGCGCACAACTTCTTTAACTTCAGGAGGCTTAGTACTGCGATGTCTTTTTTCGGATTTGGTTGGTAATCAAATAAATCATTTTTTTAAACAAATATCTCTTATTTACGACTTCAATGACTGTGGCACAACCACATCTGTGGCACAACCAATTATAAACTGCTTCAAGACACACATAAAATGACTAAAGATCTAATTCCCGTAAATTCCTCATATTCTTTGTCTTTTGAGTTCATGAAAATAAAATAATCTTAAACAATGATTGAAATTTTCACGCCAGGTACTACTTTGACCAAATAGCTGTAGAGTGTCCTTATCGTATATTATTTTTATCCACCGGTCTAACAATTTGTTTTCATCGTAACCACCCAGTTATAGAAACTATAGAAATAGACTTTATAGAAATCGCACCCAGCAAAGCCAACCTCCAAGGATGCTTTGGTAATTGATTCCCCTGCATAAAAGACCGAAAATCCAAAAATAATTCGTTTTAATAAATTTGCACATCCTCCCCCCCCCCCAAAAAAAAAACATTTGAAAATCAAATGCACCTGCACTTTCAGCTTTATTGCCTCATTCGACAAACTCGCTTATTCTAAACCATTTATTGACCTCTCTCCAACACTAATACTCTTAAATTAACCTTTGTGTTGAAGACAATAGCCGAGTTTCCTGTTTTCTAGCACGGACATAAATTCTAAAATAGTGACCATCATACAAAGTGGCATGAACTAGAAACACTTGACAGTTTATGGCTTTAAAACAATGTCAAACTGAGACATCACACATTAAGAAACTATTTTAATTTAGTATTTTTCATTGTTGCAACGGAAATTTCATTTATAAAAATTCGTTTAAAATTTTGTTTCGTAAAAAAAAAATTTTTTATCCGGTGAAATAAACAATAATTGTGTTTTGAGATAAAATAAGTACAAAAATAAAAGCTTTTATAATATAAATACATCTTTCAAAGCTGGTAAAGCCATATACAAAATTGATACAAATAAGCATAATAAATAATCAAAATAAAATAAGCATCTAAATAAATAATAAGCATCTAAATAAAAGAAGGCTCCTATTTTCCAGCCTGCAAACCCTTTGAAATAAAATTGCCTATTGCCACGACAAATCTAGGATACATTGATTTAAGAATCCCCAGTAGTAGCTCATCATCTCCCTTAGATTTTCCGTGTCATTACATCTAAAAAGAAAATGACCCAGACCATTTCCCAAAATACCGCATAGTAGGCAAATTCGTAACCTATTTGGAAAATTATTACCCCTCCAATTATTTAAAAGTGGTAGACAAATATAATAAACACACTAACATTGGCTTAGTGAGAAGCAGGACCATATCCTGTGGGTTAACTAGTTTGCCCCCCCCTAATTTTTTTTTTTATCTAGCTCATAAAAAGTAGCAAAAATACATATAAACAAATTTATGGTACGTATTGTAAAGTTTTTTTGTACAACACCCCCCCCCCCCGAACAAAACCTGGATATGGTCTTGGCGAGAAGCAATAGCATTGATATTCTGGCCTTTACACGTTATATTGGGATGAAAACCCCTTTATTGTTTGTGATAATTATTTTTCCTTTTAAGTCTGACTTCATTATTAATGACTTCATTATCAATTTCTGACTTCGTTTTTGGTTTTATGCACTCATTAATAATAATATATGTTATTACTAAATTTTACGTGACTACTCATCTTAATATCTGATCGTTTTTGGGTTCATTTATTTATCCACTGTAATTTCTGTTCGTTTTGAGGTTTACTTGTCATATGACTTAATTTTTCTTCGTTTTAGGTTTCAATATCATTCTTCAGTTTTCTCTGAAAAATATCATTTTTAGAAAACGTTTTTTTTTTCAGTTAATACTTATTCGTTTTTTAATTGGCATATTTATACTTTTCGTTAATTGTAGAATTATTTGTTAATTTTTTTTTAATTTTCTGCTGATCGTGATTAAAAGCTGGGGAAAATTTTTGCATTTAGTCAAAATCTTTATTCATCCATAGTCAAGTGCAATATTTTTTTTCTAATAGCATCTTTACTGTAAAATTTTGAGGGGATGGGGCAGGCACGTTAATTGAGGGGGTAGGGGTAACTCCTCCCCTTGGATTTTGAAAAAGGCTTTTTGCGTCTTCACTGAAAAAAAAAATCGATAAAATGACAGTATTGTCTTCCTAGAATTTAATAACTGTTAATTTTAGGTTCTATTTATTCATTCATAGTAATTTATGTTTGTTTTAAGTTTGACTTGTCATTTGATTTTATTACTCTTTATTTTAGGTTTTAATATCACTCTTCACCTTTCTTCGAAAAACCTTTTACTTTTAGTATTGTAATTAATTTTTTTTTTTATTGATTTACTTTATTTTCAGCTCACTGTGCAGTAGAAAGATACTTAATGTGCGTTGGCATGCGTAGAGACAGTAAAGGAGTAATCCAGTTTGTCCAGAATGCATGGATAGATTTTATTTTTATATTGTTTCTTTTTTTCTTGTAGCTGTTCAGTACTTTAATTGTATATTACCATAAAAATTTGTAATTCAAAATTTTAGAAGCTAATTATAAATCAAAATTTTAGAATTTAATATATTATAAATCAAGATTAGACATACAAATTTTAAAAGTATCTGCCAGTCAACCTTCCAAATTTTTTTTCAAATTTTAGCGTCAAGGTTCTTAAGTGACTAATTTTAAAAAAGTGGCTTTACGAGCCTTTTTGTTAAATAATTCAAATAGTAAACTACAAATTGATATAAAATAGATTATTAATCAATGAATAAATTAAAAATCATTTTTTTAATAAATAATGTTTTTTAGTTCGGCCCAAAAATTCAAAATAAAGGTTAGCGGCAAAAAAAGTGTCAGTTATTTTAATACTCTACGACCTCGGTCCTTATGTATATTAATTTAAAAGACTTTTGCCACAAAACAAGTTTTTCAAAGAAAATTGACGAGCTCCATTTAGCCAAAAATGAGAAGAAATAAAGTCAAATAATCTTCCAAGCGTAAAACTACCACAAACCAATATGAATATATAAATGAAACCCAAAACGAACAGAAATTACAATAAATAGCCGAGTAAGACTCAGAACGAGCAGAAAGTAACATGAGTAGGGCTGAAAACCCCCATGCCTTCCCAAGACAAGAACATAACTTGCTCTTAACTGAAAACAAAAAACAAATAACCGTAGATTGTCAGTTTAAATGATCTATACTGATATTTATTCCTTAAAGTTTTGATAATTTTTTATTTATGAAAGCAAAAAAGGGAAAATATTTAAAATTTATTTTGTTTCCAGTAAAGCGCAAATCTAAAAAAATCTCAAAATTTTGACTGGATGCGTTTGGGAGATGAATGGACTTCAGAGAAAAGCTGCTTGTCCTCCAATCCCTTTTTACTCTTAAAAGGGCACTAGAACTTTTAATTTTTAATCGAATTAGCTCTTTTACAAGTTTCAATAATATTTCTAGTAATTATACAGTGGTGCTACCTATGATATTTATTATATGCTCTTTTGAAAACCTGCATGCATACAACTTTTTCCTTAAATTGAAACTCCTTTTAAACGTTCCCTGAAAGTTTCACCTTAATACCCTTAGCATCATTATTTACAGTAACTGTAGTGGTAATATTAATAGCATTCATATAATGCATTCTGGCTAGTTCAAAATCCCCCACAACTTACTCTTAAAATTCTAACTTAATAATATAATTTGTTCTTCAGATATTACTTTGTCGCTTTATTGAAAGTCCACAAGCTCATATTTCGTTTTGATTTATTTCAACATCCGCCTAGATATTCCTTAAAAGCTTCACCTTAATGCCCTTAGCTTGCGCAGTCTCAATAGTTGTAGCAGCATTAGTGGCAGTATGCATATAGCACTTTTGGTTTCTTCAACAACCTCTTTAACACGCGTTGAAAGTTTCAGCTTAATACCCTCAATCATTCCTGAATACTTTCTGATGCGTCTACTTGACAATTTGTGTGGGCATAGTGTGTTACGAATTAGTTCCATATAGTTTCTTTATATTCCAAATTTTTCACCTTAATATCCTTAGTTTTAATAGCAGTAGTTCAACATCCCTCACAACAAGCTCTGTTATTTTCAACTTCACACACCAAACTATTCCTAAGATATTACTTATACCCCCTTTCGACAACCTGCATACAGACGGCGTGTTGTGATTCAGTTCACCTTCTCCACTAACACTTCCTTGAAAAGATGTCCTCCATACCCTTTGGTATAGTTGTAATAGTAATCAATGTAGTAGTATTGATATTACTAGTAATAGCAGTAGTAATACTAGCATTAGTAGCATTAACATACTGCCTTTTGGTCAGTAGAATGTCCCTCTCATCAAGTCCTGGAAGTTTCAACTTAGTACAATTAGCCATTGCTATGACATTGCTGATATGTCCTTTTGATAACCTATATCTTCATATACTTCTTGAAATTTCCATCTCAATGCTCTTAGCCTTTCAAGTAGTTGCAACAGAAGTAGTAGTAGTAGTAGTAAGTGTAGCAGGTCTGATTCCAATCAAATGAGCCTCCTCCGGAGTTTTTATGACCACACTTATCATATGGCCCTTGTTTGCCCTCGGGGCATGACTACAACCCTTGCGCTGAGTGCTGTGGGGGGGGGGGGGTGTCATTCTCAAAGACGTAATTTTCAGACTTTCCAACTACGCTAAACTAAATGGCTGTCTAAAAATTCTGATTAGATGTATTTTGGGAATAGAAGAGCGTGGGGCTTGTTGCCCTCCATACAATTTTGACTAGTAAAAAGGGCACTAGCACTTTAAAGTTCCAATCGAATGAGCCTTTTACGAAGTTTCTACGACAAAAATGGCCATCTCAAAATTTCTTTGAGATGCATTTCAGGAAAATACGAGGTATGGGGGGGGGGGAATTCACCCTCCAATCACTCTGAATCTTATGAAGGGCAGCAGAACTTCTGATTACCAATCTAATGAGCACCCTCTGAAGTTTATACGATCACCCTTTCTATAAAAACCTTATAAGCCCCCAGGGCATAGCTTACAACCCTTGCCCTGAGGGCTGTGGGGGTTGTCATCTTCAAAGACATAAATATTGGACCTTTCAGCTACGTTGAACAAAATGGCTATCTCAAAATTTAGATTGGATGTGTTTGGGAAATGGTGGGCGTGAGGGGGGGGGGGGTATGTTGCCCTCCATTTACTTTTGAATATTAAAAAGGGCACTAGCTCTTTAAATTTTCAATCGAATGAGCCTTTTTCTACAACACTCCTTCGCTACCAAGTGCCCTGGTCTAAGACCAAAAAAGGAAAAAATGTACCCGGAATCCATTTCTAGAAGATTTATACTAGACAGCATGCGACTACTACCACTAACAACAACTCACAGCAGTGCTAAACGGCCGGCAGTGCAGTTCTGGTCTCTCTTGCTCCTGGGGCTAAATCTTGATTAGGGGCCCCTCCCCTATCTCCCAAAAAAATTTTAGGCCAAATTTTAATAAATTTCTTGTATTAATATTATTATTTTTAATTTAATAACTGATTAATAATCTATTTTTTAATTATTTTTAATTTATTATTTACATTATTTAATTATTATCAATTATTATTCGTTATTTTAATTTAACTATTTTAATAATTATTGGGTTTGATCAAGTTGTTGTTTCACTGATTCTCTGATTGATGTGCTACCGACCATAGAACGTAGTATATTTTGCAGTTACCCGCTAGATATTTTGACCCCCCCCCCCCCCTCAGATTTCAAAATTATCTTTTCTGCTGGAAATTATTTTTTGCCGCTGGATCGTATTGTGGGTAAAAGTTACCTTTATTTAGCACATTCTGCTTTTCTAGGTACACTTCCACCATCTCTGCAGCAGTTTTTCTTTCTGTCAGGCTCAGGTAGGTACTCTTCTTTTTTACGCAGCTCTTATCGCAGGTTCATTTTACCTAAGCGATCATCGACAGCAGGTCAGAGGTCTCCTGTTTATCAATCTATTTTGCTATGGAACTCCATCCCTCCTGATGTCCCTCTATCTCTTTCTGCAAAGGCACTTTCTCACTGGGTATTTCCAGTATAGTATTTTCCCCCTTTTTTTTTCATTTTTTGCATTCTATCCACATTTATTTCTTTTTTTTTTTTTTTTTTTTCATTCAATATATTTCAAATAATTCTCCTATTTTCTCCTATTTTCATAAATGTCTCTTATATAATTTTTTTTTTTTTTTTTTTTTTTTTTTTTTCTAGTGCTTTATAATAGTGTATTATTTGTTTTGTTGGCCCTGTACAAGCTTGGCTTCTTGGGCGCGTTTAAATTTTAAGTTTGTAATTGTATTGTTTTTTTTTTAGTATTAATAAATTGATTGATTGATTGATTGATTGCTTGGAAATGTATTTTTTGGTATTTTCACTGGAAAAAGACTACAAAATTGACTCCCTACATTTTTGTGAACTGGCACCCCTGTTGGCAAAATCCCCCTACTACCTCAGCTGCCAAATTTCTCAATATTGGACCATCAACTACGACAATCAGGACCGTACTAACTTTGTATTTCGTAAGTATTACAAAGAATGCTTTTGACGTCTTATTTTTCCTTTTTTCTGCTTTTTCTTTCGCTGTAACCTCGAGAAAAGAGAAAAAAAAACTGGATTGCTTCATATTATTTCACTGAAAAAAAGTTTCACGAGTTTTTCTTATAAAATTTGTTACTTTTTATTTTGTATCCTTAGCGCACTGACGGGTCACGAAAGAGGTTCATCCTTATTTAATGACCCTTTAAATTTCAAATATAAGCAATATTCTTACCTCCATAATTTTGGCTTCAACATTATCAGTACCACGTTCTAGGTAGCTGGACTTAGCGAAATGAGTTCTGACACAAAATTGAAGTTTTCCAAGGCATTCTTCCAGTCGCGTCATGTGATCAAAAACATTATTCCACGATCTACGGGAAGAAAAAAAAAGGATCACGCGATCTCTGACGGAATGCTTTGATTACATAATTATTAGTTTTGGCTCCAAGAAATGTGCTACCCACTCTCTATCCTGTGGTGTACATCATTCTTTCTACCACGCTTCCACCACTCTTCGCCTCTTCACATGGCACATATCAAATTTCGCACTACGTTGGGCACATACTCCCCCTTCACGTCACATGTCAACTGATATACACGAGTTTCTACAGACGCTAATCCCCTGGTTCTAAGAGACTCTCATTTGTTTATTTATATAAAAACACTCTTCTTTGGGACCACTTTTTTTATTCGCAAAAGTTCCTAGAGAATATTACATTAGTTTTTATACTTGATTCTCATTTTAAGTAGTGCACAACATCTAAAAACCAAGGCTATGCTAAAAAAAACATATAAGAGGGCAGACATCTTTTTCTAGGGAAACTCAGGGGGTTTACTTCAACATCTAAAAAGGCTACCTTCGTAAAAAACTACGTTTTTGAAATATCATATACAAGCAAAAACGAAACCCCTATAAAATGTTGCAACTGCGGAATGTACAATACAAAAAAGTAGATTTTATCTTGATTTTTTTTTTTTGGAAATTGGCTGATTGTTGGCCTAAGGCTTGTGTCCTATCAAATATATTAGATTTAATATGGATTACTGTTTCAAACTTTGAGGTAACTCCCGCCATTCATCAAGAGGAATGGATCCTTAATGGATTTGTTCCCATGGATCTATAGGTTAGGTTCTCAAAGGTTATGAGAACACATATTCACATTTGTACATCATAAATGCTGAAAAAAGATACTGCTCAAAATTTGCTTTGAACTTACTTTACATAACGCTGCCGTTATCAAGTGTCTGGATTGTAAACCTCGTCGTTGTCTAATTTCTTCCCAATTAGTTATCAATTAAAATTTTAATTAGTCTCATTATTTTAAACAGGCAGCATGTGATGAGGACGGCTATTCCACATTTTAGTATTATTCATTAATGACCTAAAACAAAAGGGGTGTACATCCCATAGAATTCGTCTTGCTATCTTTCCCTTCTTGTCACATACTTGGCCCTTTTTGCAGCCATTGATTACTTTGCTTGAAAATTGACTATTAACCACTTAAACAGGGGCGCAATGAGGCACAGAGGGGATAACTACCCACTTCAGACCCCAGTTGGCCCCCAACTGAAATTTAGTTTCAGCAAAAAACATGTCAAACCTAAGATAAGCCTAAACAATTCAAGCATCCAGAGAAACAGGTCAGTTTTCTTTAAGTATTAAATAAAAAATAAAAAAGTTTTTTAACTGAAAGTAAGGAGCGACGTTTAAACTTAAAACGAACAGAAATTATTTCGTATATGAAAGGGGCTGTCCTCTCCTCAATGCCTCACTCTATACGCTAAAGTTTTTTATTGTTTAAAAAAATAAGAGTTGTGAGAAAGTCAAACTATAGCGTAAAGAGCGAGGCGTTGAGGAGGGGACAGCCCCTTTCATATACAAAATAATTTCTGTTCGTTTTAAGTTTTAACTTAAACGAACAGAACTTTCAGTTAAAAAAAACTTGTTTTTTTTTATTTTTGAACGTTTTTGAATAAATGCAGGTTTTGATTTGGCTCACCGTACATGAATAATCAACACCAAATTTGCATATTGATTTTAATTTTATTTGGTTAAATGGCTTTCTCGAACGTTGGTTAATTTCATTTACGAACGTTTTTATTAGTAATAAATATACGTAACATACGAGTTAACTTACGTAACAAATTTCTATATTCATATATTTTTAATACGTATATTAGGGGGTTCGACCCCTAGTAAATACCTCGCTCTTTACGCTAAAGTTCGAATTTTGATCCGATTCTTTAAAAATGACCCCTTAATCACAAAGGCCGTTAATTAGAATAAATAGCTCTAATGAAAGTACTAAAAAATCTTTGGCTTAAAGAGCGAGGAATTGACTAGGGGCGAACCCGATCATATACGTCATATTTTCTGTTTGATTTAAGTTTTGGTGTTGCTCCTTACTTTCAGTTGAAAAACTTGTTGTTTTTTTTATTCAACTTCTGGTACTTTTTTTAAATAATGCTGGGAAATTCGGCGCGCCCTTTATAGTAATGTCCCTTCCCCATGAAAACTTCCTCCATGTAAAGATCCTCCCACGTAACCTCCGCCCCCCCTCCCACTACCAGAAAAAATCCCCCTGAAAACGTCTGTATACTTCCCAATAACCAATACTATATGTTAACATTGGCTAAAGTTCATAACTTTCAGCCCTCCCCCCGGGGACTTTGGGGGATTAAGTCATCCTAAAAGACATAGTTATCATATTTTCGACCATGCTGAACAAAATGGCTATCTCAAAATTTTGATCAGGTGACTTTGGGAAAAAATGAGCGTGGGAGGGGGCCTAGGTGCCCTCCATTTTTTTGGTCACTTGAAAATGCCATTAGAACTTTTAATTTCCGTTCCAATGAGCCCTCCCATGATATTCTAGGACCACTGGGTCAATACGATCACCCCTGAGGAAAAAACAACAAAAAAACACATAAACACCCATGCGTGATCTTTCTTCTTGCAAAAAATAAAGAAATCCACATTTGTGCATATAGGAGCTTGTAACCTCTACATTAGGGTTCTCTGATACGCTGAATCTAATGGTGTGATTTTCATTATTGTTCAATAACTTTTAGGGGGTCTTTCCCCCTTTTTTCGAAAATCAGTCAAATTTTCTCAGGCGCGTAACTTTTGATGGGTAGGACTAAACTTGGAACATATATATTTGAAATTAGGATTAAAATCTGATTCTTTTGATGTGTATATTCGTATCAAAACCCCGTTAATTAGAGTTTCGGTTACTATTGAGCCGAGTCGCTCCTTACTTATAGTTCGTTACCACGAACTGTTTGATATATTTGCCTTTATGGTACTATATGGCTCATTTTTTATTTATCGTGTTTATTTTCACTTACTTTGGAAAAATTGGCTACAACTTTGACCCCCCCCCCCCCCTCAGGATTTGGACAAAATTACTCCACTGCATTTACAGTGGACATCCTACACAAAAAAGAAAGCACAGAAGGATATCAGCACAAAAAGCACAAAAGAAAGAAAAAACAAAAAAAGAGATCCTGCGCAAAAAAGAAATTTGCCATTTTTATTGCCCATTCATTAAGTAAAGATGCAATGAAAAATATATTTACTATAGCTAAAAGATCAACCAAAATATATAAAACATTGGCGCTGTAAGTGAAGTCCCTACTTTTTTGGTAAAATGATTTTTCAAAGCTTAACCTTTTTCGTGAATTGATATATATATATATATATATATATATATATATATATATATATATATATATATATATATATATATATATATATATATATATATTTGATCTAATGTTCGTAAGTTTCAAATTTCTGTGTAAATGTATCTAAAATACTTATTGAAGTTGGAATACGTGTCTTATTTTTACCACTTCCAAAATTGTTTTTCATTAAACGCTTCGTTCCTGTAATTTCGTTACAAAAAAAAACAATATTAATGAAAAACAATTTTGGAAGTGGTAAAAATAAGACACGTATTCCAACTTCAATAAGTATTTTAGATACATTTACACAGAAATTTGAAACTTACGAACATTAGATCAAATAGACTAATTACATAAATATATATATATATATATATATATATATATATATATATATATATATATATATATATATATATATATATATATATATATATATATATATATATATATTTGATCTAATGTTCGTAAGTTTCAAATTTCTGTGTAAATGTATCTAAAATACTTATTGAAGTTGGAATACGTGTCTTATTTTTACCACTTCCAAAATTGTTTTTCATTAATATTGTTTTTTTTTTTTTTTTTTTTTTTTAAATTGTTTTTCATTTCATATATATATATATATATATATATATATATATATATATATATATATATATATATATATATATATATATATATATATATATATATATATATATATATATATATATATATATATATATATATATATAAGGTTTTCTGTGTAAATGTATTTAAAATACTTATTGAAGTTGGAATACGCGTCTTATTTTTACCACTTCTAAAATTGTTTTTCATTAAACGCTTCGTTCCTGTAATTTCGTTATAATATTTTGTATACTCCCTATACTCCCTGTATACTCCCTAAGAAATTCTGACGTGAATTAAATTCCTCCTTCCTGTTTATTCTTTGCAGCTGCTAAAATATCAGATTTCTTATACCATTGTAATTTCTGAAATTATTTTCTAAAATAGGGAATAGCATAATTATCGTGTTATTGTTTAGTTTTGAGTCACATTTTCGTTTGCAATTCAGTATGATTTGTGCTGTTTCTTGTTCCTTGCTTTTTTCTTCGGATTCATTTGTCATTTTGTGTAATTTTGCACGTGTCATAGATACTAAAATCAGTTCCTCTCTCCTGTTTATTTTCCACACTCATACATGCTAAACTAACACGTTCCTTCATTCCATGTAATCTTGCTTTGTTTTGTAACCGCAAATGTCGATATACAACATTTTCGTTTACAATTGGAAGTGATTTTTGCTGTTTCTTACTCCATACCTTATTTTAGCTGTTCACAGTCATTTGTCGTCTTTTGTAATATTGCAGGTGTCATAGAATAGAAACTAAAAACGATACGACCACTCCTGGGTCGAAAATTATGTAATTTATACTCTTGAAACGTGATCATAAATATGACATCACTCATATGAATTGTTTTCAAAATTAAGGCTCTAACGACTCTTCTCAACTTCTCGACCTATCCAGATCATTTTTACACACACTATATATATATATATATATATATATATATATATATATATATATATATATATATATATATATATATATATATATATATATATATATATATATATATATATATATATATATATATATATATTTTGAAAACAGAGCCTTAATTCTGAAAACAATTCATATGAGTGATGTCATATTTATGATCACGTTTCAAGAGTATAAATTACATAATTTTCCACCCAGGAGTGGTCGTATCGTTTTTAGTTTCTATGACACCTGCAATATTACAAAAGACGACAAAATGACTGTGAACAGCTAAAATAAGGTATGGAGTAAGAAACAGCAAAAATCACTTCCAGTTGTAAACAAAATGTTGTATATCGACATTTGCGGTTACAAAACAAAGCAAGATTACATGGAATGAAGGAACGTGTTAGTTTAGCATGTATGAGTGTGGAAAATAAACAGGAAAGAGGAATTGATTATTAGTATCTATGAGACGTGCAAAATTACACATGATGACAAATGAATCCAAAGAGCTAAGAAAAAGCCATGAAACAAAAAACAGCCCAAATCATATTGAATTGCAAACGAAAATGTGACTCAAAACTAAACAATAACACGATAATTATGCTATTACGTATTTTAGAAAATAATTTCAGAAATTACAATGGTATAAGAAATCTGATATTTTAGCAGCTGCAAAGAATAAACAGGAAGGAGGAATTTAATTCACGTCAGAATTTCTTAGTTTAAGTGAAATTAATGATTTGCCACCCTATGACTTGAAAAAAAGAATAAAACGATGATTATTAGTCCCCCCCCCCGGTACTTTGGTACTGGGTTTAGCATCTTTGAAAAAGTATATCTCTATAATAGAAATTATCGTAAAAAAGTATACTAAGCATACATGCTATTATTTAGCATCTTGGAATTTTTTTATAAGCCTTCGAATTTTTCACAAGTGAATCTTGGGATAATGTTGAATTTCTGGTGGCCACCCAATGCTGTCGTTTTACCATGTCGATACAATCATAGATAAGATTACACTACAAGATTACAAAAACCTCCTGGTGTCAATTTTTGCCACCAGGAGCTTTTTATTGAGGCCAATTTTGATAATTAACTTTCTCTTTTCTTGCAAATTATCAATCACTAGTTAATATAATTTTTCACTGAATCAAATTTTGACCACTTTTTAGTCGTCTCGATGGTGCAAAAGAACTATTTCTGAGCCACATATACACCAACAAACGAAAAAATTAAGCTCCTTTTCAGAAATGAAAATGTAAGAAATCTAAAAAAACGTCCTATTGTCATACTGGTTCTGCATTGACCTTAGGTATCCCCCTCCCCTCCTCAATAACGGTACATCACCGTCGGGTAAGCACAGCTCATATTATGGATACATTTTACATGAACTTAACTGCTGTACAAAGTGTTTCTTGGAAGACGAAGTAGGTCATAAACCGAAAAAGTACAATTTTGAACTAGAACTTGCTAATCTGCCCAGCCTTTAGAATTGGAAGATGTGTGCAGGTGGGTATAGAACTAATAATCTATCTGCGAAGTACATGGGAGGGTCAAAAGATTTTCTTTCTGGATGTAGAGAGAGGTGTAAGGCATGGAAAAGCACAATTTTAGGCTAAAATCATCCAACCATTCTTGAGCAGTGGGGGGTCCTCTGACCAATCTGAGGGGGAGACCTCTCTTTCCTTGTCCATGTGCTCATAGAGTTACTAACGTACCCATACCTACAAGATTCTTCCAAATTTTACCTTGAATGTTCCTTCAGCTTCAAAACCAAACTGATGGCGATTTTGCCTCCTTTCTTACTCGAGTTATTTCTAGTTACAAGGAATGAATCCGACAGATTTTTCTTTCTAGGTAGGGTTGTCACTGTTTTTGTATCTGTACAACTAGAACAGTTTCGCAAGGTCGTAGATGACATTCTTCCAGCACCCTTCCAACGATCTAAGAGAGAAAAAAAAAATCTAGAAGAAAAAGATAAAAAGATAAACTAAAATTACTAATAAAATAGAATTTTATAAAATTTTGACAGCAAAAAAACTAGCATTTTTACGGGAAAGTAAAAAGCAACAATAAAACTTGGTAGAACAGTTATTATCCTAAAAAATGAAGGGGGCTGCTGCTCCCCCTTCAATCTGTCCCCTTTTCAGGAAATAAAACAAATTTGTGTTACAAAGGAGATCAGAACATGATAGTGTCTATTCCCGAAGTGTTATAGGTAACTTATTTTCACATCTTTTTATATTGCTCGGGGTGAAGCCTAAACCTAAATCCTAATTCAAACTATCTAAAATTTCGTTTTACGTTAACTAGAACGAAATTTTTACATTAATTAGAATTTTATTCTACGTTCTACGGGTGATTTAGGAGCACTAATTGGAGAGGGGGAACAGGGAACAATACTCCTTAAATTATGAAACATACTTTTTTTAAAGTTCCAAAGAAACTAAAAGGTCCCCAACATTACTGAAAAACAGAAAACATCCCCACCTCATCGTTGTCACTTCATAGATTGTCATCAAATGGCTAATTTTGGAATTTTTCCACCAAGGCAACTGAGTTCCTCATGTGAGGGTCCTCTTTAGCAAAAATGAATGAGGGAATATTTTAGTGCACCCTTTTCATAATCTTGCAGCAGAAGAATTGAAACAAAATACAAAGGAACACCGTCATTTTTTTGGAAGAACATGAAACCTTAGAACCGAAAAACTTCCCAGATAAAACCTGTAGAATTGAGGAGTGATATGTCTCTCGATTATTAACCTATATATATACTTCATTATCCATTGTATGTAGTGTATTTCATCTGTATTTCTTAGAAACTGACTTTCTTTTTTAAACTTTAAATTTAAGAGATACTACTTTAAATTCAATATTTAAAAAATTTACTCTGACGGGGAATCGAACCCGGGTCTTTCGCATGACAGACAGGAATAGTGACCACTGTACCATTAGAGACTCTTGTTAAATTATTTTTAGTCTCTGCAATCTATTTTCGACGCGAGCAAATACAAAGTAACATTTTCGTTTTTCAACAAAAGAAACTTCTAGGAAAGAGGTTGAATTTTTGGAAGCTTGCAGTCAGTCTTGTCAGGTTAAGAGGACTATTTTGATCTAATTTAATAATGAAATACTATGCTTTTAGAAATTTCAAAAATTAACATGGGCTCTTATAGGAAAACGAGGTTTTTCGTAAATGTAAATTCGATGGATAATTTTTTTGGTCTGAAAATATCAAAAAACCCTAACAGGTTGAATTCCGCTTCGAATGAGTCCTCATTCACCCGGATCCGTTGCCAACTGTGGCCTGTAGGCGTGTCATAAAAATAATAACTTGATATTTGGTTTCGGAAAACAGGGAAGAAGTGATCGGATTTAGCTGAAATTTTGAGGATAAGCTCCCAGGCCCTAGGAAAGCTTCTCCTCTAAATTTAAGCCCGATCGGACAACGTTAAAGGGGGGCTATGGTGGGAAAAATTAACATGGGCTCTTTTAGGAAAACGAGGTTTTTCGTAAATATAAATTCGGGGGATAATTTTTTCGGTCTGAAAATCTCCCTCTCTCTAACAGGTCGAATTCTACTTCGAACGAGTCCTCATTCATCCGGATCCGATGCCAACTGTGGCCTCTAGGCGTGTCAGATAAAAAGAAATAACTTGATGAACATTAATTGGCTATATTTGGTTTTTGGAAAACAGGGAAGGAGTGATCGGATTGAGCTGAAATTTTGAGGATAAGCTCCCAGGTCCAAGTAAAGCTTATCCTCTAAATTTCAACGTTAAAGGGGGGCTGTGGTGGGAGGGTCAAAACTTCCGGCCCTCTTTCCCCCATGAAGATAAAGTCGGAGGGGAGTGAAATTTTGCATGTTTCTTAGTTTGAGTTTAGGCTACAAAATGCGATCACCGCCGTCTCTCTGCGACCACTAGGACCAGAAATCGCTTAACATTGTGGTGGGTCGCCTCTTTAAAGAGGCACAAGTGTACCTCCTTGATTGAACCTGGATCTTTTTACCACTGAATTTGAATTTATTTAACCAGCAAATTAATACAAAAAAACTTCACAGGATCTAGAAGAGGCTCGGAGTCTTTTGAGCCTCTAAATCTCGAGATTTTCAGATTTCCCATACAATTAATTAAAGTTTCTAAATAATTCACCTATTTTTTTACGTTTGTCTCTAAGGTTTGTGCCTCTCCCCCTCCCTCCGCAGAAATACCTAACCATTTTTGCAATAAATGCAAATGTACGGGCCAGACCATATTGCCCTTTTCGCGCTAGAGCATCTAGAAACATGATTGGTTTTGAAGGATTCCCACTTTGTTTTATTATACTCAGCAACGTTCTGCTACATGTGGCACAGTCTCCGCAATGCTTGGCACAGTTCAAGCATCATCTCATTTAGTACGTAATTTCTGAAAGACGACGACCCCTCAGTCTTTTTTCAACTGGATTTGAATTTACTAAGCTTGTCCAAGAAGTTTACAGCCGCAGGAAAAAGAATCACTGAGAAGTCTCGTATGTCCGTCCTCGGCTTTACTGTGGATATTATACTAGTTTTAGCAGCTTTTCCTTGGTGTTGGATACATAATGGTGTGATTTTTTATTTATTAAAGATGCAAAGCACAGAAAATCATATAGGTAGTCTCCAAGGGAGCACCCACTTTTTTCCGAATGGGTGCCCCCACTGTGAAGTTAACACTTCATTTCAAAGATACCGGTCATAACCAAATGAAGCAGGTTTTTTTTGCGGGGGGGGGTCATAAGAAAAATTGTCCAATTAGACGAAAAAACAGGAAATTATTGGGAAATCACAAAGAAAAATATTTTGGAGGATAGGGACAATCCCCTACCCTCCGAGTACGGGCACGATATAAACAATGAGTGTCGAATCGAACGCATACACAAATGAAGAATAAATAACGAACGAAAAATAAATAATACAGTAATTATATTTTTACTACCCATTTAAAAAAATAAAAGCGGAGTAAAAAATAAAAAAAAGAAAAAGAAAAAATAAGCTAGACGAAAATGACACAAAATACTAACAATGGCGCATCGCGAAATGCTTTGATAAGAGCATGGCAAGAAACAGCACTTTCAGTCGCAGCACTTTGAGGCGAATTTTTCAAACTCAAATCAATTAAAGCCAAATCGGAAGTTCAAGACAGAATATCGTGGAAGAGCTCAAACACCTTAGAACTAATATAAAGTAAAACGAACAAAACAAAAAAAAATAATAAAAATCATAACGAATTTATGATCAAAGCTGAATAAAAAACAAAGTTATTTAATGTTATAAACCCCCAAAATTGTAAATAAACCAATTCAAACCTGAGAAAATTTAAAAATAATCCACGGGAAAATCAAATATAGCCTCTAATTGGTTAAAACAATGATAGTTGACTGCCATTATTTTTATATTTTTTTTTCAAGATATTTTTGTCAAATAAACTGAATTGCCTAATATTCTAAACTGAATTCAAATTTCTAATTTTAGTTACTCGTCTTCACTCTTTCCTGTCCATTTGAATTCTTACGTCCATTTGAATTCTTAAACTGTTGAAAAAAATTCTTAAAATTGTAGAAATTTAAAGAATTCTTGAATTGTTTAAAAAAAAACGAGGAACGTCAAAATAAAATTAAGGAAAGTCTTGTTCGATCTGTAGGCCACAGATTGGCCACCTATGTTTTATCGTTTTAGAAACAATCATTCAACGCATCAGAATGCATCAGAAAACGAAAGAGAATATAGCAATCATACAAAAATACAAGTAGTTCATTATAAAAAGAAGAGCAGTCTGTAATTAAACCTGTGGCACTGAGCCACAGGGTGGGCACCAAAAATTAAAAACCATCATATAATGTAGCTCCATTATATATGCATATCATAGGCAGCGCAATAGCGCTGCCTAAGTAAAGAATGATGTTGGCACAATGTATTTTTTTTCCATACCCGGGCACTTCGTATTGAAGGAGTTGTCGTAGAAACTTCGAAAACGGCTCATTCGATTTGAAATTGGAGTGGCTAGTGCCATTTTTATTGGTCGAAAGTGATTGGAGGACAACTAGCCCCCCCCCCCACGCCTCTCATTCCCCCAAAACCATTAAATCAAACTATTGAGATAGCTATTTTGTTCAGCGTAGTTGCTTTCCAAAGAGAAATTATTTTCTGAGGAGTACACTCCCCCAAAAACCACTTGGCAAGGGTTTTAAGTTATGCCCTGAGGGCACGTAAGACCGATGTTGGCAAAATGTATTATTTATTATTTATTTTTTTCCTTTAGAGCAGGGTACTTCGTATCGAAGAAGTTGTCGTAGAAACTTCAAAAAGGGTTCATTCAATTGGAAATTGGAGTGGCTTGTGCCCTTTTTAATAGTCGAAAGTGATTGGAAGGCAAATGAAAACCCTTCCACGCCCACAATTTCCCGAAACATGTCCAATCAAAAATTTTAAATGGCCAATTTGTTCAGCGTAGTTGATTTCCCGATAGAAATTATGTTATTGAGGAGGAAACTCCCCAGCAGCCTTCAGGGCAAGGGCTCTAAGTTATGCCCTGGGGGCATATAAGGTTTTTATAGAAGCCAATGTCGTAGAAACTTCAAAAAAGGCTCATTCGATTGGAAATTCAAAGGGCTAGTGCCCTTTTTAATAGTCGAAAGTGATTGGAGGGCAACTAGCCCCCCCCCCACGCCCATCATTTCCCCAAACACATTCAATCAAAATTTTGAGATAGCCATTTTTCAGCATAGTTGGTTTCCAGATAGAAAATATGTTTTTTAGGAGGACACTCCCCCACAACCCTCGGGGCAAGGGATGTAAGTTATGCCCTGGGGGAATAGGCCTATAAGATTCTTATAGACCGCGTTGTCGTAGAAACTTCAAAAAGGGCTCATTCAATTGGAAATTGAAAGGGCTACCCCCTCACAACCCCCTCAGAGCCCTCAGTGCAAGGGTTGTAAATTATACCCTGGCGGCATATAAGGTTTATATAGAAAAGTGTTGTAAAAATCATAGGCAGCGCGATCGCGCTGCCTAAGTAAAAAAACGATTTTGGCACAATATATTATTTTTTTTTTTTTTTTTTTTTTTCCATACCAGGGCAAATCCTATCGAAGGATTTGTCGTTGTAACTAGGAAAAGGACTCATTCAATTGAAAATTGGAGCGGCTAGTGCCCTTTTTAATAGTCGAAAGTGAATGGACGGCAACTAGCCCCCCCCCCCCACCCCCACGCCCAGCATTCCCCCAAATACATCCAATCAAAATTTTGAGATAACCATTTTGTTCAGCATAGTTGATTTCCAGATAGAAAAAATGTTTTTGAGGAAGACACTCCCCCACAACCCTCAGGGCAAGGGTTTTAAGTTTTTCCCTTGGGGCATATAAAAACGATGTTGGCACAATGTATTTTTATTAATTTGTTCCTTTAGAGCAGGGCACTTCGTATCGAAGAAGTTGTCGTAGAAACTTCAAAAAGCCCTCATTCAATTGGAAATTGGAGTGGCTAGTGGCCTTTTTAATAGTAGAAAGTAATTAGAGGGCAACAAGCCCCCCCCTCCCCTACGCCCATCATTCCCCCAAACACATCCAATCAAAATTTTGAGATAGCCATTTTGTTCAGCGTAGTTGATTTCTAGATAGAAAATATGTTTTTGAGGAGGACACTCCCCCACAACCCTCAGGGCAAGGGTTTTAAGTTATGCCCTGGGGGCATATAAGAACGATGTTGGCACAATGTATTTTTATTAATTTGTTCCTTTAGAGCAGGACACTTCGTATCGAAGAAGTTGTCGTAGAAACTTCGAAAAGGGCTCATTCAATTGGAAATTGGAGTGGCTAGTGCCCTTTTTAATAGTCGAAATTGATTGGAAGGCGACTAACACCCTTCCACGCCCAATTGAAAATTGGAGTGGCTCATTCAATTAGAAATTGGAGTGCCTAGTGCCCTTTTTAACAGTCGAAAGTGATTGGAGGGCAACTAGTGCCCCCCCCCGCCAGCCCCTCATTCCCCCAAACACCACCCAACAAAATTTTGAGATAGCCATTTTGTTCAGCGTAGTTGATTTCCAGATAGAAATTATGTTTTTGAGGAGGAAGGTCCCCCACAGCCCTCAGGGCAAGGGTTGTAAGTTATGCCCTGGGGGCATATAAGGTTTTTATTGAAAGCGTTGTCGTAAAAACTTCAAAAAAGGCTCATTCGATTGGAAATCCAAGGGCTAGTGCCCTTTTTAATAGTCGAAAGTGATTGGAGGACAACTAACCCCCCTCTCACGCTCACCTTTCCCCAAACACATGTAATCAAAACTTTGAGATAGCCATTTTGTTCAGCGTAGTTGATTTCCAGATAGAAATTATGTTTTTGAGGAGGACAGTCCCCCACAGCCCTCAGGACAAGGGTTGTAAGTTATGCCCTGAGGGCATATAAGGTTTTTTTAGAAGGCGTTGTCGTAGAAACTTCAAAAAAGGCTCATTCGATTGGAAATTCAAAGGGCTAGTGCCCTTTTTAATAGTCGAAAGTGATTGGAGGACAATTAACCCCCCTCTCACAATCACCTTTTCCCCAAACACATCTAATCAAAACTTTGAGATAGCCATTTTATTCAACGTAGTTTTAAGCTCCGGAAATTAGGTCTTTGAGGATGAAACCCCCCCCCCCCACCACCACAGCCCTCAGGGCAAGGATTGTAAATTATGCCAAGGGGGCATATAAGGTTTTTATAGAAATCGTTGTCATAGAAACTTCAAAAAGGGCTCATTCGACTGGAAATTGAAATGGCTAGTGCCCTTTTTAACAGTCGGAAGTGATTGGAAAGCAACTAACACCCCATCCACATCCACCATTTACCCAAACACATCCAATAAAAATTTTGAGACAGTCGTTTTGTTCCACATAGTTCAAAGTTCAGGAAATTATACCTTTGAGCAGGACACTCCTCCCACAATTTTCAGGGCGAGGGTTATAAGTTATGCCCTGGGGGCATATAAGGATTTATTGAAATCTTTGTTGTCGTAGAAATCTTTGTTGTAGATAGCCATTTTATTCAACGTAGTTGAAACGTAGTTGGTCTTTAAGGATTTTGGAAGCCTAATTGGAAATTAGGTCTTTAAGAATGATAACCCTCCCCTCCCCCACAGCCCTCAGGGCAAAGGTTGTAAATTATACCTTGGGGGCATATAAGGTTTTTATTGAAAGCGTTGTCGTAGAAACTTCAAAAGGGCTCTTTCAATTGGAAATTGAAAGGGCTAGTGCCGTTTTTAATAGTTGAAAGTGATTGCAGAGCAACTAACACCCCTCTCATGCCCACCAATTTCCCAAACACATCCAATCAAAATTTTGAGACATCCATTTTGTTCAACGTAGTTGAAAGTTCTTGAAATTAGGTCTTTCAGAATGATAACGTCATCAGAGCCCTCAGTGCAAGGGTTGTAAGTTATGCCCTGGGGGCATATAAAGTTTATATAGAAAGTTGTTGTAGAAATTTCAAAAAGGGCTCATTTGCTTGGAAACTGAAATTGTTCTTTTCATGGACCGAAAGTGAGTGGAGAGTAATAAATCCCCCTCTTACGCCCACCATTTCCCCAAAAACATTCAATCAAAGTTTGGAGATAGCACTTTTGTTCAACGTAGTTGAAAGTTCTGGAAATTAGGTATCTAAGGATGACAAACCCCCCAGAACCCCAAGGGCAAAGGTTGTAAGTTCTGCCCTGGGGGCATATAACATTTTTATAGATAGAATTGTTGTAAAACTTCAAAAGGGGCTCATTCAATCTGAAATTGAGTGGGCTAGTGCCCTTTGTAATAGTCGAAAGTGATTGGAGGGTAGCCCCCATTCCTCGAAACACATCCAATCAAAATTTTCAGATAGCCATTTTTTTTAACGTTGCTAAAAGTTCTGGAAATTGCGTCTATCAGTATGACACCCACCCCTAAGCCCACAGGGCGAAAATTGGAAGTTATGCCCTGGGGGCATAAAATATTTTTATTGAAAGTTTTGTCGTAGAAACTTCAAAAGGGCTCATTTGATTACAAATTGAAAGGGCTAGGGCCATTTTTAATAGTTAAAAGTGATTGGAGAGGGACTACCGTCCCTCTCATGCCCACCATTTCCCCAAGCACATCCAATCAAAATTTTGTTATAGCCAGTTTGTTTAACGTAAAAAGTTCTGGAAATAAGGTCTTAGAGGATGACAACCACCCTTACAGACCTTAGGGTAAGTGTTGCAATTTATGCCCTGGGGGTATATAAGGTGTTAATAGAAAGCGTTGTCGTTTCAAAAAGGGCTCATTCGATTAAAAATCGAAAGGCTTAGTGCCCTTTTTAATAGTCGAAAGTGATTGGAAGGCTTGACATTTTTATACTAAAAATCGAAGTGGGTATAATGTATTATTTTTTGTTGTGGTTGTTGTTTAGACCAGGGCACTTCGTATCGAAGGAGTTGTCATGGTAACTTCGAAAAAGGCTCATTCGATTGAAAATAAAAAGGGCTGATGCCCTTTTTATAGTCGAAAGTGATTAGATGGCATCTAATCCCCCTCCCGCCCTCCCACACCCACCCTCCCATTTGCCCATTATGTTTAAAAACCAAATGTTGCCTTAAGATTAAATCAAAATGCATTGTGTTAATGCTAATACCCAATAAGACATCTCAGCAGTATCCCAAGAACGACTGAGGGTATTATATTCAAACTTTCGGGGCTACTTCTGCTCTTAAAATTTAACCAAATCAAAATAGCGTAAGTTTATCCAAGTTATCAAAGGAAGTAAACAGATTTATTTTGCGAATTGTATCAAGTTTTCCATTTCAGGTCAACTAGAGGAGGTATGAAATTGAATTAAACAGTACTATTTGTGTCCAGATTTTTAAAAGTCTGTATGTTGTTAAAATTTTCTGAAAATTTTTCTCCAGCATACAAATAGCAGGCCAAAATATAAAGTCTTAAAAAACGAAAAGATTTAAAGTATTTTTTTCTTTTTCCCTGAAAAGACTATGTCACTTTACACTATGAAAAAAATTTGCACTTTACTGAGAAAATACAAATGAATGTGCATTGTCAGTTTAATAAACATATACTGATATTTAGTAATCAAAATGTTAATATTACTTGATTTATTAAAGTTATAAAAGTAAAAACAATTATATTTTTTTCAGTAAAATGCAAATTTTGTTCTGGCCTTGGGAAGGCATAGGGGTTTTGCGCCCAACTTATGTTAATTCTGCTCATTTTGAGTTTGACTCGGTTATTTATTGTTATTTCTGTTCTTTTTGGGTTTCATTTATTTATTGATGCTGATTTGTGGTATTTTTACGCTTGGTAGATTATTTGATTTTATTTTTGCTCATTTTGTGTTTAATGGAGTTCTTTACTTTTCTTTGAAAAACTTATTTTGTGGAAAAAGTTTTTTTAATTAATAAGATAAGAAACTGATAAAAAATTACTGGGCACGGCGGATCGCCGTGCCCTGTAATTATTCGGATTAGGCGGGGAACGGTGACAGACTGGTCGCCACTGTGGCAGAGGTTAAATAATAATTAACAATGAAAAAGAACGGTGGCCCAAAATCAAACCCGCGAGAATAGATAACAGGTAGGCCAACACTGTTTTAACGTTTTGAGATTAATCTACAATCTTAACCTTAATCCATAATCATAATTTAAAAGCAAAATCTTGATCCATAATCCTAATCTTAACGCCCCCACCCCTCCTAAGAATCGAATTTGGGTACGGTATGAAAAGATGAGAAAGAAAAATCGAAAAGAACAAAAAACAGGGATATTTACAGCCAGTGAAAATGAAAATACATTGCAGATATGTCGGCCAAGACCTCCGCTCGACCATCCTCATTGCAAAAATTTGAGAATAAAAAAAATACACTAAAATAAATAAAAGCAAGACCCTTTCCAAGGAACGGCGAAAAAGTAAATCAAGGGTGGCCGGCGCTTACCCCCCCCCCCGCGGATAATACCCCTCCAATAAATACCCCCCCCCCCGTGGAAAATAAGGCTTTCCAAATTTGAGAATTTTATTTTTTTTTTATTTCCGTAGGGGGAAGGAATTTCGGTACTTGTGTATTATGCGCCACTCACTCACGCTTACGCTGTGTAAAATTCGACAACTCGCCAGTTTTTTCGTTACTTTAGAACTGAATTTGAGCTATAGATTGGCATATTGGGGGGGGGGGTAAAGTATAGGGGGTCTGCATGCAAAATGTGTTTGGCACAATTACTCTGCATATCAGATAGATAGATAGAGAAGTGTATTTCAAAGCCAAATATACGGCCATGAACATAGTAAAATAACATAAATGAAAGGCAGAAATAACATAAACTTTGAACTCCCATCATCATAAAACACTTAAATGAAATACTACATTAATCTAATAATAGTACTTAATACTTGGAAAAACGGTCATAAAAAAACACTTAATACTTGGAAAAACCACTTAAATGAAGCATTACATTTACTTTACTCCGGGATTTTTTTTTTTTTTAGTTAACAAAATTTACAGATACCTCGCTATTCTTCTGTAATTTTTTAGTGGCCATACCTAGAAAGAATAGTTCTGACTTCAAACTGTCTAAATACTTTACCCCGGTAAATAGCCCCCCCCCCCCCGTGGAAAATAAGGGTTTACAAATTTGACAATTTTATTTGAGTTTTTTTTTTTTTTTTTCGTAGGGGAAAGGAGTTTTGGTACTTGTGTATTATGGGAAACTCACTCAAGTTTACGCTGTGTAAAACTCGAGAAGAAACCGGTTTCTTCGTTAGTTTTTTTTTTTTCAGCTTAGCGCGAGACAAGACAAAGACAAGTGAGGGGAAATATATAATTTGGGCGTATTTGCATATAAGGAGGGTGGAGGTGGTGAAGTATTTGGATAGTTTGAAGTCAGAAAACAATTCTTTCTAGGTGTATGGCTACTAAAAAATTACAGAAGAATAGTGAGGTATCTGGAAATTTTGTTAACTAAAAAAAAAAAAAAAAATAAAAAAAAAAAAAAAAAAAATCCCAGTATAAAGTAAATGTAATGTTTCACTTAAGTGTTTTTTCCAAGTGTTAAGTGTTTTTATGAGTTTTTTTTATGACCATTTTTCCAAGTATTAAGTACTATTATTGGATTAATGTAGTGTTTCATTTATGTGTTTTATGATGATTGCTGATCGAAGTTTATGTTATTTGTGCCTTTCATTTATGTTATTTTACTATCTTCATGGTCGTATATTCGGCTTTAAAATACACTTCTTTATCTATCTATCTAATATGCATAATAATTTTACCAAACACATTTTGCATGCAGAACCGCTACACTTTACCCCCCCCCCCCCCCAATATACAAAACTATAGCCCAAAATTATTTTTAAAGTAACGAAGAAACTAACGAAAAAACTGGCGAGTTCTCGAATTTTACACAGCGTAAACCTGAGTGAGTGGCGCATAATACACAAGCACCAAAATTCCTTCCCCCCTACGGAAAAAAAAACAAATAAAATTCTCAAATGTGGAATGCTTTGTTTTCCACGGGGGGGGGGGGTATTTTCTAGGTGTATTTATCGGGGGGGGTATTTTCCAGGGGTATTTTCCGCGGGAGGGGGCGGTATTTTCCGGGGGTATTTTAGGGGAGGACGCCTAAAACCAACTCAAGGGTGTGGTCACAGAAATTATTTATGGGTACGGTATGATACATCCAAGGTTCTGATCAGCGTTGCCAACGCAGTACAATTGTACCATTTTTGGTACAATTTAGAGGTTCTGGCATAATGCGGTATATCTGGAAATCTGTTAGTACAATACAAACTTTCGGGTGCATCTGGCTTTACTTGCTCCTTTCTGACTAGGATGTTTGTTCAAGTTTTAGGGTATCGGAAATTTTAGGGTATCTTCTGATTACCGCAAATTTTAACATGCTGTTCAGATGGTACAAATTAATCTCTCGCGGTACAATTTTAGTCGGAAAACTGGTAAAATTTATATCAAGGTGTTGGCAACGCTGGTCGAGACACTGCCAAAAAACATAATTAAAAAGAGGAGAGAGAAAACCAAACCTCTGATAAAACTGCCTCCAGATTCTGAAGAATTAGAAAAGGATCCAGGGGAAAAACTCTTATTAGAACTACAATCATAAAAACCACTGTCATTCCAAGACACATTGCGCTTTTCTTCTTCTGTTAAGCTAAAGGCCATGGATTTACTTCGAAAATCATAATTCTCTCTGAAAGAAAACAACAAAATCTAAACCTGACATATTCCGTGCTGTAAATCTATGAAATTAAGGGAAACATTTAGAGGACCTCATTAGGACCAAACTTACTGCCCTTAAGGACAGGGGGATAATTCGCTATGGGGCAGGGGAGGGGGGGGGGGCGCAACTGCCCCTCCAAGACCTTGCCCCCCCCCCGCAGCTGAAATTCAGTTTCTTCCAAAATCATGTCAAAACTAAGATAAGCTTGCATAATTCAAGCATTCACAGAAACGGGTCAGTTTTCTTTAGTATATTTTTACCTTTACGGTACTATATGACTCATTTTTCAGTTTTTACTGTCATTTTCACTTCATTTGCGAAAATTGGCTCCAACTTTGCCCTCTCCCCACCAGGATTTTGACGAAAATTATACCACTGCTTGAGGAAAAGAGAGGGATAACTACTATATTTGTCTTATAAATCAGAAAATTATGTATCTCTTATAATGAAATAACGGGATTATAAAAGATTGTTTTTCTTAATGCCCTTTCCTGTTCAGTAAATACAAAAGAAAGGGTAATAATCAAAGAGGGCCAAAAACGACAATGCAAAAAATGACCCGAATAAGACAAAGTAAAATACCGTAGCTTACCGTAGATATAAACTGAGAATATAATAGCAAAAACTAGAAACTAAACAAAACAAAAATTAAATATTCAAGGAGTCATATTCTATGTGATAGGAAAACAGTGCATTATTATTCGTATTTGCAGTTATACTACGGGTTGCTGCTAGTCAAAATGCCATTACTGGTATATCTAGCACGTGTGCCACAACTGCCAGCTTCTACAGCCTTTCCTGCAGTTACTTGTATATTGTTAGCCTGCATTCAAATTGGCCACAACCATTCAAAAATGTTTTTGTGACAGAGTGCCAATAAACGAAAATACAAAGGGGAGAGGACTAATTTATTTTAACAAAGATACAAAAAAGTGATTCTATTTTAAATCTAGGAGAGGAGGCATATTTCTTTTTTTTAGGAAAATACCAAAAAATAAAACTTCTGGAAATCTATCCCCTCCCCCTCAGGTTTTTTACATTACACTCGACCCACTAAACAGATGATGTGGGAGGAATTAAAGAATTAAATCTTTTTGAGAACATTTTCATTTTTGGGCTTTTGAATTGCCACTACGAGGGTGTTTCGTAAATGAAGTACACAATATAATTGTAATTGTACTTATATAGTTATATAATTGTATACTTATATAATTGTAATTATATTAAAATATAATTGTACACAATAGGTCTTTGTTTTCATATACCCTTTGTTTTAAATACCCTATAAGAGCCGTAAAACATTCCCAAAAGAGCTATTGCACACAAACCAAACCAAAAACTAACTCTCTTTCTGACAACTTTCTAATATAAATGCAACTTTAAAAGCATAAACTGCTTGATATTAGATTAAATAGTTGGCTTAGTAGATATTATCACTTAGTTAATTAACAACTAAATCGGTTATTTTATAACACGATTTATAAGGGTATAGAATAGCCTTTTCCATAGCGGCTTCCACAGCTGTGCAAAGACAGCGGAAGCTGATGCAATGCGGCATTGGATTTCTTCGCTACATCCGCCTTTAATGTTAATGTATGATCCGAGATACTTGAATTTATTGACAACTTCAATCTGCCTATGGTTAAGGGTTATAGGGGTAAAATTTGGACCCGAGGCACTAGACATAGCTTCAATCTTGTTAGTGTTAATCTTGAGCCCCACTGAGGCAGCAGCTTCGAAGATTTTCAGAAGCATTTTCTGGGCTTCGCCAACGGATTTTCCTAGAAGAGCAACATCATCAGCATAATCCAGGTTGGTGATACTGAAATCAGGGCTAACCTCTTCTCCTTCGAAATTTAGCATTGCTTTTTTCATTACCCAATCGACGACAAAATTGGATAGTTCGGGAGAGAGTACACACCCTTGCCTCCAACCGAAGTCGATATCAAATAGCGGAGAAAGTTCTCCTTCATCTTGATGCGGGCTCGTGTGTGTTGATAGTAAGCCTGAATCAGTCGTGTGATCTTAGGTGGGACACAGTCATCTTCCATTGCCATCCAAATTCCTCGCCGGATGACTGAATCGAAGGCCGTAATTAAGTCAATGAAGACAGCGATGGTGATTTGTTGATGCTTGGTTCGATGTTCAAAAATCTGTCACAAGGTGAGAAGTTGGTCAAGAGAGCCCGTGCCGGCTCGGAAACCAGATTGTTTGGGGTGGGTTCTTTCGTTGTGGACTTTGCGGAATCGGTTAAGCAGAATCATTGCAAAGATCTTTGCCGCAATGCTCATAAGTGAGATCCCTCTGTAATTTTTGCATTCAGTGAGGTCGCCTTTCTTGAAGACAGGCAGTATAACCGAGTCTTGCAGTTCCTGGGGAAACCGTTCCTGAGACCAAGTTGAGCAAAAGAGCTTCTGTAGTTTCTCAGCGAGAATAGGAGCAGTTTTCTAGACTTCTGCCGGGATAGAATCTGTGCCTGGCGCCTTGCGATTCCTCAGCTTTTTGATTGCCTCTTTGATCTCTTGTATTGAGGGAGGGTGAACATTTACGTTGCTGTATGGGGCTTGTTGACTCGGTGGTACTCAGTTATGGATCGGGTTGCTTGGCTGGAATGCAGTGGCGTTATTATTGGGGGGCGTTTGACTGGAAGGGATGTTCTGACTGGGGTTCAGCAGCTTCTGGAAGTGATATTGCCATCTTGCGATTATGTCATCTTTTCTTAACAGAAGCGTTCCACCTTCCCCTCTCACTCCAGTTGAGATCTTTTTACTTTTCCCAGTTGCTTTTTTTAGTAGTTGGTAAAGCTTTCTGGTATCTGAATGACTAGCAGCCTTCTGCATATCTGCTGCCAAGTGGTCCCAAGAGCGTTGTCTGTCACAGCGGGCGGATCTATGGCATTCTTTTCTAAGTGTTTTGAACACTGTGGACTTGGTATTTCCGGTCTGTTATTTCTTGTTGAATAGCTTGATGGTCTCTTCTGAGATCCACCTCTTCCGCTTCTGACTCAGCCTGCCGAGGACTTTTTTAGAGGCGTCTGTTATGGTGTCTCTGATCTTCTTCCACTCGTCTTCTTTGTTTATGGTGGTTGGTTCGTTATCTTCGTCCGCGGACAGGATGTCAAAACGGTTAGTTAATTCCAAGCGGAACTCTTCTGCGACTGCTTTACCCTGAAGACGTGCTACATCGTATCTCGGAGGAGGTTGCGTTCGTTTCCTGGAGGCGAGCTTTATGGTTATATTTCCATTGTTCGCTCCTGCGTCGGCTCCACGGTAGGCTCTACATTTGTGTATAGAGCTTCGCCATCGGGAGGATATTAGCAAATAATCCACCTGGGATTGGGCTATTCCAATCTCGAGAGCGCCAGGTAATCCTCTGGGATGGTTTGTGTTGGAACAACGCATTTGCCAATACAAGATTATGCTGCTGGGCAAATTCTACGAGCCTCCTTCCACGCTCACACCTGTCGCCCCATCCAAATCTTCCAACAACTCTTTCGCGGTCTGTCTCGCAGCTTCCAGCATGGGCGTTAAGATCACCTCATAGGATGAGTAGATCACGGTTTGGGACTGTTCTCAATGACTGGGTCAGAGCATCGTAGAACTCGTCAACTATACTTTCGTCAGCGGCTCTGGTTAGTGCATAGGCTGAGATGACAGTAATGTTGATCAGGTGACCCTTAAGACGGGCCTTAGCCAAACGAGATGAGATAGGCTGCCATTAATCTAGAAATTTTGCTACCTTAGTACTGAGGAGGAGACTGACCACCGCATTACCAGAGCCATCACTAAGTCCGGAGTTGAAAAAGTGGAATTCGGATTTTCTACCAGGCGTGGAGACGGGCTCGTCTTCCAAATTTCCATTTAGTCGGGCTTCAGATACACACAGAATGTCTATACAATATCATTCACATTCGCCTGCAATAAAGGTCCGGATCACAGGGCATTTTAATGAACATACGTTCCAGCACCCCACACTGAGGGATTGTCGATGTTTCAACAGGTGGTCGGCTAGTTCACTTTTCGTCCGGGTCGCCGTAGCCTCCGACGCACCGCTTGCCGGAAATGCCGTAGCCAAAGTTGGTTTTTTAATTCTTTATGCCATTTCCATCGTTTCGTGGGAATATATTTAACCGACGGGTTCCCAATCCGACGGCACCCCTTCTGCGTCTTAGCCAGCGTCCACCAAGATTAGGTTGGCAGGGATGTTGCCACCCTTCTGCCACGGTGAGGCCACGCAGCTGGATTTCTCCCTGAAGAGCTAGGGACGGAGAAGGTGCCTGTGGTGCACCCCAGAGACCCACAACCCTCTCTAGGGGCAGAACAGCAACCTTTATCTACCCAACCTAGTCAATAGGGGAGCTTCCTCCATTGGTTTTGGTATCGACCTGCTGGTCCTAGAATAACGTGAGAGGGCTCATTCAAACGGAAATTAAAAGTTCTAGTGCCCTTTATTAAGTGACCAAAATGATTGAAGGGCAACTAGGCCCCCTCTCCCGCCCCTTTTTCCGAAAATCGTCCGATCGAAATACTGAGATAGCCATTTTGTTCGTCATGGTTGAAAGGCCCAATAGCTATACCTTTGTACATAATATGACCCCCCACAGCTCCAGGGAAAAGGTCTTTAAGTCAAAAAATTTGCCCATTGTTTACGCATAGTATTAGTTATTGGTAAGCATGCATATAATCTAGGGTAAGGGGGGGGGTCGAATTCTCTGCTAAAGATTTCTCCACGAGGGAATTTTTTATGGGGAGGGAAGTTTCCAGGGGATGAACTTGTCAGAGGAAATTATATGCTGGGGGAATTTGCAAAAGTTTTTATACAAAATTCTTTCTATATGTCTTGCTTTCTCTTTTTCGTCTCAATTTTACGCGTGGAGTTCTTAAGGGTAATTTTCCTGGGTAAATTTTCACCAGGATTGAACTGTCTAGAGATTATTTCCGTGGGGAGGATATTTCTCAGTGGAGACGGCCAGATTTCCTGGGATTACTTAAAAAACAATCAGAAATTAAATGAAAAAAAAGTTTTTTGAACTGAAAGTAATGAACAACATTACAACTTAAAAGGAACAGAAATTTTATGTATATGAAGGGGGTTGCCTCCTCCTCAACTCCTCTGTCTTTATGCTAAAGTTTGAACTGTGTCCCAATTCTTTAAGGACGATTCCTGAAACACAAGTGTTTAATTTGAACAATAAGAAGCTTTTTAAAAAGTACTAAAAACTTTACCGTAAAGCGCAAAGTGTTGAGGAGGACACAACCCCTTTCATATACGTAATAATTTCTGTTTGTTTTAAGTTTTAATGTTGTTCCTTATTTTCAGTTGAAAAAACTTTTCTTTTATTTAATTGTAGGTAAGAGGCTACTGTCTACTCAGGAATTGCCATTGACATGGCAAGGAACCCGGGCTGCAGTAGGCTAAATGTATCCGATCTTCTATTCCCTTAATAAAGGGTTTCGCTCTGTATTATTTAGACGTAGTAAGCTTCCACCATTCTGAGGAACCCTTCGGAGGGAGTTTGATGATGAGGGGTCATGCATTATTCAGACGCAGTAAGCTTTTATCAATAAGAGGATCTTTTTAGAGGTGTTTTGATGATTTTGATAATTTAGAAGTACTAAGCTTACATCGATTTGAGGATCATTTTATAGGGGGATGGTGAGGGGTTCTGTCCCGTGTTATTTCAACGCGACGAGCTTTCATCAATCCGAGGGTCATTTTAGGGAGAGATGAGAAGAGTAACTTTCAAATGTTTTACCATCGATTTCTCTTAGTTCCATAGTAGCATTTGAAAAATTCACTTAATTAAATTAGGATTCATTTACAGAATAAATCTGTGTCAGTTTTAAATAATAAAACATAATATATTTCTTATCAGTAAAAATAAGTTTCATTTTGTTGCTGCTATATGGAATCTTCCTTATAAACCAATGTGAGGTAAAATTCTAAGTAAAGGTCAAGTATACCTTGTACTGCATATTTTAAAGACATAATTTTCTGGGCGATAACGTAAAGTTTTAATTATCTAAGTGTGAAAGGTTCAACGGCGTAGCGAAGAATAATATAACAGAACAAAACGAAAGAACTTTGACGGAAGAAATTGAAGACGGGGAATCTGCATCAGAAAGAACCTGAAAAATCCTTCATATTTTTCCTTTTCTCTGTCCTAACGGCGTAATTAACGTGTATTGAAGACGTTAAAAGTAGAATAACCGAGGCCCAGCTGGAAAAAGCTTGAAAAAATAGGAAGATAAGTATGATAACCAAGATTAAGATATTGGAAGCAACAGTGATGACACTAGACAGAGAGGGACTTGTTAGATGTTTTCCAAAGAAATTTTCTACGGATTGTTTCGGGTAGCCTACTCGTCTGACTAACTGTTTTTCAAACAGTATGCTGTACAAAAATGTGGTCCAATCCCACTTTCTTGGGCTATAATGAAAGAAAGGTTGAGATGGCTAGGACACGTTCTGCGGATGAAGGATGACAGATTGTCTAATATGGTCCCTGTCGGCCCACCATCTAGGGCCAAACGAAAAGCAGGTCGTCTCCGAATGGGGAGGGAGTAGGTCGCAAAAAAAAAATCAAGGGACATTGGAGACTCTTGGGATGGAGTAAAGAGAGGGGCTTTGAATGGATATATTTGGATGGAGGAGGAGCGTGCATAGCTGTGTTGGCTTCAGGCGGTTTGGTGCTGGAGTGAGCTCTTATTCATAATAGTAGTGAAATGACGTTAATATTGAAGCACAATGTTTTTTGATGTTTATGTGTAAGGCAGAATTACTTTAAATTTGTTTACTCTTGGTATCATTGTACAAAGAGGAAGCCAATTTATATATTCGCAAAAAAAAAGAATAAAAGAAAATAGGGCAAAATAGTTCGGCAGTTTATTCTTTATAGAGCCTGATTCGTCAAACATGTATTGGAAGAAAAGTTCGAAGTTGACGAACTATTTTCTATATCAACAACCACATTAATGACAGGATTAAATATTACATTTATCAGTCAATCAAATAGCCTAGGTAAAACGCTGAAATTCGCAGACGAAACTACATTAGCCTTTTCGCAATTACCTTTTATCAGAAAGAATCAAACATGTTTTCACCAAAATCATGAGATCCGACCCAAAGAAATAGATCCTAAACATGTCTTTGGTCTCGTTTAATGCAATAGATCCAAATGCCAAATCTGGTAAACTTGACAGTAATTTCTAAAAGAAAGAAATAAAATAAATACAAGTTTAAAAATTAAAAATAAATTATAAAAATATTAATAATAAAACGATAAGGATAAAGCTCAAAATATTTAACCAGTACACTATACATAAGCTTAATATTTGACTCACTTTGAAAATAAAAATTTTTAGTTCCGACTGGTGGTTTAGGCCGAAAATACCAATTTTTTTCAACTTTCTACAAGAGACCACTCAATCAGTATTGACAGCGGGGGGGGGAGACCCTGGAATATCCTTTCGTTTGAAAAACTAGGCAACCAATGTGAGTGCTGATTAGTAGACAGCTCACCCCTCATTGTGAAAAAATTTTGTTGTAAATAAAACATTACATTCATACTTGAATCCACAGAGGGGGGGGGATGGGATATTTTCTAAAAGCAGGATTTAACAAAGGACCCCTTTTGAAAAATTAAAGACTTATTACCCAAATAACTTCTTTTTAGCATTTCAGATCCCAACCCATGAATATTTGTATTTGTAGATTTCAAAGGTCACAGTATCAAACCAGTAGTTGTAGAAAATAGAAGAACACCTCGTTCGAACGATTCTTTTGGTTACTCTATTGGCCGTTTTAAATGCCTGGGGTAGTGAAAATGATATCGGATTAGGAAAAAACTAGAATTCAATTTTTAATGAAAATGACCTCCATATGCGGTTATGCACTTTTTGGTAGTAGCAAGCCCTAACATTGAAAAAAAAACCTGGGTGACAAATAAAAAAAAAAACAAGCCAAAAAAATCAAAGCAAAACAGTTAAAGAAAAAAAACAAACAGTTAAAGAAAAAATTGGGACAAATAAAATTCCATCAGTTATTAAAGCATACTCAAATATTAAAACTTTGAAAAGCTTAATACCCTAGCTACGAAAATTTTACAGAAAACTCACGTTTTTGAGTCACTATCAATTGAAATACAAAAAATTGACACAGAGATGGCCTCTAGGTTACCCAATATCAACTTTATGTATAGAAAAGACCAGGTTGAAAACGTTACGACCAAAACTGAATAAATCTACACATTTTCGTCATGGAAGCAAAATTTAATATAAAATACCATTTCCTTTTGTCTACATTTCCCTGGTACGTGCCATTGCTACAAGAGGCGTCTCAGTTTTATTAACTCTAAAGACAGTTTCGAAATTAGAAAAGAGTTTGTAAAAAAAAAAAAAAAAAAAAAAAAAAAAAAAACTATCAGGCTTGGTTAAAAAAAATGTAAAATATGTCATCGTTGTTGAGTCTCTTGAATCTTCTACTTTACGTATTTTAATTTGTCCAAATACTGTTCTGAATCTTGGCTCTTCACTCAATGAAAAAAGAAAGATAAGTGAAACGTCCAAAATAGCGCGTTTTTTTTTAAGTATTCCATCTCAAGAGTCAGAGATCCCCCCCCCCCCCGTGGGAACCATAGTAGGGAATACACAAACAGACGTAATGTGCTAATGGCGGAGATTCCCACGTATCTAAGGGCATCCAAACTGATTATTTATGCAGAAAGCCACTGCAAAGCCAGTTTTATTTTGAAGACTTTTCCATATCAATACTTCCATAGAATTGAGGGCCCATAGGCTTAGCCGTTCCTAGGGTTGGCGGCGCCCGGGGGAAAATTAATTACAGTGCTCTTCTCGACACAAATATAAGCAACAAAAAGCCGGAACGGAGTAGAAATTTGGATTAAAGTGGGCAATTCCTCAGTCACGGCACCCCTCCCCCAAAGCCACGGCGTCTAGGGCAACTGCCTCGGTTGCTCCCTTCCCCCCCCCCTATGAATGGTAAACAATAAAGATACGACAAAAAAGGGTCGACCTTGAATAAATTGCAACAAAAATGATTTTATACCATTTCATCAAGAAAGATGTGCTTATTAGCATATCCAAAGTCGGCATCGGTACTCCTAGGCGAAATGGATCGAATTCACCCTTAAAGTGCAGAGAGGGGGCAAAGCTAAAAATTCATTACTCAATCATACACTGAAAAAACATGCATTCTAAGGGGTTATTGGGGTCGTAAATTAAGTAAATGAATGTAAAAATGGTCCATCGTCAATATAACAGGGATATTTTTGGAAATTCCTCTTTAGTGTTTGAAGTGGGAGGGGTTATTTCCGAAAGACAATGACATATCGATCGTAGCGAGTAAGGTGTCCTTTCTAGGGTTTCTTTGGTCGTAGATAACGAAAAAGGGAAAGAAAGGACTTTGGACCTACAGAAACTGACACCTATGCTATTGAGTAGACCCCAGCGCCGTGCCGGCGGATCGACCGAACACCGCCGATGCGAGGTCCGGGCACACCCTGCCGAAGTTGACTTACGCTACCCGCGCGCCCCAAGCCCCCCGCCGCGCGCCGCAGCGGCGGCGTTCGGTCGAATTTACATTAGTTTTACGGCAATTCTTAATTGCGTTAACCGCAAAGTCGGAGCTTTTCCTTTTCGTGTGGTTTAGTATTTCGATTTTCCTGATTAGAAATCAAACAGAGCTTGCACTATCCCCGAATTTTCGGATATTTCCCCGAAAATCTATCCGTCACCTCGAAAAAAAATTTGGTTCCCCGAATCCCCGACAATCACGTAATCACGGTGCCACCCCTAGTGATTTATCACCAGTGACTTTCCCTGCCAAATATAACTTTGTATACCATAATTCTTCACTGCTCTCTTGTTCATTAATTTTCGTCTCTTTTGTTACTTTGCATAAAAACCAGACAGATGCAATATGCTATTGCAAATATTGCAATATACACAGTTCTTCATATGTTGACAAAAAAAAGTATCGTCTTTATGAAATGAGTTTAAATCATTTCGGATGCAGTTTCTCAATCGCTATTTCTTACATCATTCGTAGTCAAGAATTTTATTTTCAAGTTGAATAGAATTATAGAACGCATTTACTACTATACAGCTTCAGCCTTTTGTTGGATTTTGAAATTGACAGCCGACAGATTGTTTCTACAGCTGGATTGTAAGTTAGCAGATTTTTTTTTTTTTTTGCTGTTTTTAGATAAGATTTTCTTAATGTTTAATACTCAATTATTGAAAACCTGATAAAAGTAGAGATGCATTATTGAGTCGTGTCACCACACCATATATGGGCATAGAACCACGTGGTTTATGGTTTTCTCACTGAGAATGAAAAAACAGGAATTTTCTCACTTGAAAAACCATGAATTTTGTCACATTTATGTCTGTTTTTATGGTTTTTGTCAGTGAGAATTTGAAAAACAGGAATTTTCTCACATTTTTGTATGTTTTTATGGTTTTTGTCAGTGAGAATGAAAAAACAGGAACTTTCTCACTTGGAAAACCATAAGCCACGTGGTCCTGTCACGAGTAGCACCTGTGAACTTGATTTACATAATCGCTAGGGGAAATTATTGATTCACGAAGGGGAGAATTAAGAAACATTAAGGCTTCTTTAATCTTAGGTCTGAGGGATAAACATTCTTTAGGACAGAGAGAAAAATTAATATTTTATTTTCAAATAGGGCTTCATTGATCTTTAGTGTCAGGAATTATAATTGACATCACATGTTATCTTGGAATTATGCGGGAGTCTAAAGAGATAGAAATTCTATTTTTAAATACGGCTTCACGGAGCTTTAAGTCGGAGAGATAAATTGATATTCTAACGAAACCCTAATAGTTTAGCTAGGAAAATTTATGAGATGAAGAGATTAACGTAGGAAAGGGTTTCCTAGAAATTTGAAATGCGTTAGCTCAGAGATGCCAAACAAAAGGAACACGCTGAATTAACGTTTAGGGATTATTTGGGCGAAACGGTTTTATCCATTTTATGGGATTATTTCGGCGAAACCGTTAGAGACATTTTGAAAGAAGATTTTAGAAAGGGTTTTAGAAGAGGTTTTGAGTGTGGTCGTTATAATATACAAGTTCCATTTGAACAGTGTTGTGAGGTCCTCTACCCCAACCCCAAAGGGTTCCGATCCACCACCACAACCCCGAAGGAAGCCCCCGGTACTCAAAGGCCCCCCAAGCTCCCATAGAGCCCCAACCCCCCAAACGACCTCCTCAGACCCTCAAAGACCCTCCTCTGGTCCTCAAAGGGCCCCCGGACCCCCAAAGGGTACCCCGAACCCCAAAGGGCACCCCGGACCCCAAAGGGCACCCCGGACCCCAAAGGCCCTCCCCCCGGTCCTCAAAGGTTCCCCCTGGCCCAAAAGGGCCCCCCTCCCTCTTCCTCCCTCCTCCTCCTCCCTCTTCCCCCACCACCTCCTCCCCTCCCATCCTCCCTCCTCCTCCTCCTCCCCCTCCTCCTCCTCCCCTCCTCCTCCTCTCCTCCTCCTCCTCCCTCCTCCTCCTCCCTCTTCCCCCACCACCTCCTCCCCTCCCCTCCTCCCTCCTCCTCCTCCTCCCCCCTCCCCTCCCCTTCCCCCCATTTTTTATACTTTTTTTGTGCATTGAGACACAGAAGGGACATCCCTCCCCCTAGGGTCCCCCAAACACCCTCCCCGGGCCCCCCCCCCCCAAAGAGTTCCCCTCTCCATTTTTTTTTAATACTTTTTTATGGCTTTATTATATCTTTTCTGAACAAGTTCCATTCATAATGTCATTCCTAAACCCATTTTGCAACCTCAAAGAGTCCCCTCCCCAATTTGTAAATACTTTCTTGAATTTTTTAACATGGTATTTTTTTAACTTTTTTACGTATCTTAAAATGACATGAAATATGGTTACGGCTCTACCAATCATACTCTGCGCTTATTCATGGACACGACTTGGCTTTCCCACTGGTACTCTATGGCAGGTTATCGACACTACCTAGTTTATTGCATGCATTAAATCAGTATTTTTTACGCAGTGGAAGGATAAACACACAAGTCATATCTGTAAAAAAAGTGAGGATCAATTATTCGACGAACGTCTGTGCACAGGAAAAAATCATTGTCGTCTTGAATGCTGACAAGGAGACAGACCTGAACTATAAAACAAGTGAAATCGGTAACACTATTGGAAATGGATGCATGCGTTGTCATGACAGCGAAAAGTTAGATTTCTTTAGAGCACCCAAGAATTTCACTCGTGTAAACGGTGGATATTCAAGATTATCATTAACAGAGAAATTAGTGCTCAAAGAGAATGCAAACTTAAAAATAATTGTCGATGATCGGGGACAACTCCTTGCTACGGCTTCTGGTAACACATTACCTGTTGATAAATCCTATCATCCTCTTTCCGGTCTTAGCATTTTAAAGAGAACAAGAAGAAGACAAGCATACTCCTGCACCAACATCATAAATCATATCTTGTCAATGTGTCAAAACTGCCATCTATGTAAAAATAATGTGACAATAGACAGTGAAATCTCAGGCAGAATAAAAAGGACATTAGCAGACAATATCATCAATGAATATAAAGATGAATTGACGGAAAGTGAAGCGCAAGTGTACTAATAATGTGTAATAATGTATTTAACTTATTTTTATATTAATATTCTACATGTCATCATTTCATTAAAAATATTTTATGCATTATTTTGTTAAGTGTTCATTATTTTTAGGGTTTGGCAGAAAGTTAACGTTCAGAATATCTATTAAAATGGTCAGAGATGAAAGAAAAAGAATTTTTAGAGATAGAGATGCTACTAGCAGACTCAATTTTTCACGGAAGATAAAAAAGTTCGAAGTTCTCGTCGGAATTTTATCAAAGAACACAATTCATTTCTAATTTTTACAGAGAAAATAAAAATCTTCCACTTCAGTTCTATATTTCACACAGGCATAAAGAAATTTAAAGTTCATTTCTAATTTTTCTGTGGAAGAGAGAAAAAGCAATATCATACTTGTTAATATTTTCAAGGAATATAAAAAGTTCTAGTTCACTTAAAAAATTTCTCAACAAGGTGAAGAAAAATTCCAGTTATGTTCTGAACTTTAACAAAGAACATGCTTCAATTCTAATTTCCACAGAGAAAAAAAAAATCTTCCACTTCAGTTCTTTATTTCACAAAGACATAAAGAAATTTAAAGTTCAATTCTAATTTTTCGGCGTCAGATAGGAAAAGTTATGCTATGATTTTGATTATTTTCTATGAAGGTAAAAAGTTCTAGTTCATTTTTAAATTTTCTCAACGAAGTGGAGAAAATTTCAAGTTCTCTTCGGAATTTTACCAAAGAACACACTTTAATTCTAATTTCTCCAGAGAAAGCTAAAATCTTCCACTTCAGTTCTTTATTTCACAAAGAGATAAAGAAATTTAAAGTACAATTCTAATTTTTCTGTTGGAAGATAGAAAAAGTAATACCATATTTATGAATATTATCATGGAAGATAAAAAGTTCTAATTCAATTTAAAATTTTCTCAACAAAGTGAAGAAAAATTTCAGTTCTCTTCTGAATTTTACCAAAGAACGCACTTAAATTCTAATTTCGACAGAGAAAACAAAAATCTTCCACTTCAGTTCTTTATTTCACAAAGACATAACGAAATTTAAAGCTCAATTCTAATTTTTCGGTGGTAGATAGGAAAAGCAATACCCTACTTGTGAATATTTTCACGGAAGATAAAAAGTTCTAGTTCAATTTAAAATTTTCTCAACGAAGTCAAGGAAAATTCAAGTTCTCTTCGGAATTTTACCAAAGAACACGCTACAATTCTAATTTCTCCAGAGAAAACAAAAATCTTTCACTTCAGTTCTTTATTTCACAAAGACATAAAGAAATTTAAAATTCTATTCTAATTTTTCGGTTGGAAGATAGAAAAAGTAATACCATACTTGTGAATATTTTCATGGAAGATAAAAAGTTATAATTCAATTTAAATTTTCTCAACAAAGTGAAGAAAAATTCCAGTTCTCTTCTGAATTTTACCAAAGAATGCACTTAAATTCTAATTTCGACAGTGAAAACAAAAATCTTCCACTCCAGTTCTTTATTTCACAAAGACATAAAGAAATTTAAAGTTCAATTCTAAATTTTTCGGTGGTAGATAGGAAAAGCAATACCGTACTTGTGAATATTTTCACGGAAGATAAAAAGTTCTAGTTCATTTTTAAATTTTCTCAACGAAGTCAAGGAAAGTTCAAGTTCTCTTCGGAATTTTACCAAAGAACACGCTACAATTCTAATTTCTCCAGAGAAAACAAAAATCTTTCACTTCAGTTCTTTATTTCACAAAGACATAAAGAAATTTAAAGTTCTATTCTAATTTTTCGGTTGGAAGATAGAAAAAGTAATACCATACTTGTGAATATTTTCATGGAAGATAAAAAGTTCTAGTTCAATTTAAAATTTTCTCAACGAAGTCAATGAAAATTCAAGTTCTCTTCTGAATATTACAAAATAACAAACTACAATTCTAAGGTATACAGATAAAACAAAAATCTTCCACTTGATTTGTTTATGTCACAAAGACATAAATAAATTTAAAGTTAAATTCTAAATTTTTTTCGTTGGAAGATAGGAAAAGTAATACCCTCCTTATGATTATTTTAAAGGAAAATAAAAAGTTATCGTTTAATTTAAAATTTTCTCAACGAAGTTAATATAAGTTCAAGGTCTATTCTGAATTTTACCAAAGAACACTAGTCAATTCTAATTTCCCCCAGAGAAAACATAAATCTTCCACGCCATTTTTAAGTTCACCAAGACATGAAAAATTTAAAGTTCAATTCTAATTTTTCGGTGACAGATATGACAAGTTATACTATGATTTTGATTATTTTATATGAAGGTAAAAAGTTCTAGTTCATTTTAATTTTCTCAACGAAGTGAAGAAAAGTTCAAGTTCTCTTCTGAATTTTACCAAAGAACACACTTTAATTCTAATTTCTCCAGAGAAAACAAAAATCTTCCGCTTCAGTTGTTTATTTCACAAAGACATAAATAAATTTAAAGTTCAATTCTAAATTTTTCTGTGGTAGATAGGAAAAGCAATACCGTACTTTTGAAATATTTTCACTTAATATAAAAATTTATATTTAAAAATTTAATCTTACATAAGATTTGTATAAAATTTCAATTTATAACTTCTCAATTTTAACAAATAACACGAAGTAAATATAATTTCTACAGAGACAAAAAAAATAAGAAACTACAGTTATTTATTTAACAATTACATTGTGACATTTAAAGGTAAATACTAATTTTTCGGTGGTAGATAGGAAAGCAATACCATACTTGTGAATATTTTCACGGAAAATAAAAAGTTCTAGTTTAATTTAAAATTTTCTCAACAAAGTGAAGAAAAATTCAAGTTCTCTTCTGAATTTTACCCAAGAACGCATTTCAATTCTAATTTCGACAGAGAAAACATAAATCTTACACGTAATTTTTAAGTTCACCAAGAGATAAAGAAATTTAAATTTCAATTCTAATTTTTTGGTGGCAGATAGGAAAAGTTATACTATTATTTTGATTATTTTCTATGAAGGTAAAAAGTTCTAGTTCATTTTTTAATTTTCTCAACGAAGTGAAGAAAAGTTCAAGTTCTCTTCTGAATTTTACCAAAGAACACACTTTAATTCTAATTTCTCCAGAGAAAACAAAAAATCTTCCGCTTCAGTTGTTTATTTCACAAAGACATAAAGAAATTTAAAGTTCAATTCTAAATTTTTCAGTGGTAGATAGGAAAAGCAATACCGTACTTGTGAAATATTTTCACGGAAGATAAAAAGTTCTTGTTCAATTTAAAATTTTCTAAACGAAGTAAAGTAAAGTTCAAGTTTTCTACTGAATTTTACCAAAGAACACAATAAAACACTATGTTCTCCAGAGAAAATAAAAATCTTCAACATAAGTTATTTATTTCACAAAGAAATAAATAAATTTAATTGTCCATTGAAAAATTTTCTGAGGCATATGGAAAAAGTAAGTACCAAAGTTTTAATTTTGTCACGTAATATCTGCATGTAAATTTAAAATTTAAATTTTCTAAAATTCGAGACTTCATATTAAATTAATAATACTAATTTTACACCAGACCGAACTTATTTACTCTTTTAGACAGAGACCATAAAATTCTTAAACGACAGTTCTTTATTCAACAAAGACATAAATTTAAGTTCACCAAGAGATAAAGAAATTTAAAGTTCAATTCTAATTTTTCGGTGGCAGATAGGAAAAGTTATACTATGATTTTGATTATTTTCTATGAAGGTAAAAAGTTCTAGTTCATTTTTTAATTTTCTCAACGAAGTGAAGAAAAGTTCAAGTTCTCTTCGGAATTTTACCAAAGAACACACTTTAATTCTAATTTCTCCAGAGAAAACAAAAATCTTCCGCTTCAGTTGTTTATTTCACAAAGACATAAAGAAATTTAAAGTTCAATTCTAAATTTTTCAGTGGTAGATAGGAAAAGCAATACCGTACTTCTGAAATATTTTCACGGAAGATAAAAAGTTCTAGTTCAATTTAAAATTTTCTCAATGAAGTCAAGGAAAGTTCAAGTTTTCTACTGAATTTTACCAAAGAACACAATACAAATCTAATTTCTCCAGAGAAAATAAAAATCTTCCACATAAGTTCTTTATTTCACAATGACATAAAGAAATATAAAGTTCAATTCTAAATTTTTCGGTGGCAGATAGAAAAAGTAATACCACACTCGTGAATATTTTCCCGGAAGATAAGAAGTTCTAGTTCAATTTAAAATTTTCTCAACGAAGTGAAGAAAAATTCAAGTTCTCTTCTGAATTTTACCAAAGAACACAATTCAATTCTAATTTAGCCAGAGACAATAAAAATCTTCCAATTCAGTTCTTTATTTCACAAAGACATAAAGAAATTTAAAGTTCTATTATAATTTTTTGGTGGAAGATAGAAAAAGTAATACCATACTTGTGAATATTTTCCCGGAAGATAAAAAGTTATAGTTCAATTTAAAATTTTCTCAACGAAGTGAAGAAAAGTTCAAGTTCTCCTCTGAACTCTACCAAAGAACACACCTCAATTCTAATTTCTCCAGAGAAAAAAAAATCTTCCACTTCAGTTCTTTATTTCACAATGGCATAAAGAAATTTAAAGTTCAATTCTAAATTTTTCGGTGAGAGATAGAAAAATTAATGTCATACCCGTGAATATTTTCACCGAAGATAAATACCATACAGGTGAATATTTTCCCGGAAGATAAAAAGTTCTAGTTCAATTTTAAATTTGCTCAACGAAGTCAAGGAAAGTTCAAGTTCTCTCCTGAATTTTACCAAAGAACACGCTTCAATTCTAATTTCCCCAGAGAAAACAAAAATCTTCCACTTCAGTTCTTTATTTCACAAAGACATAAAGAAATTTAAAGTTCAATTCTAATTTTTCGGTGGAATATAGAAAAAGTAATATCATACTTGCGAATATTTTCACAGAAGATAAATACCAGACATGTAAATATTTTCTCGGAAGATAAAAATTTCTAATTCAATTTTAAATTTTCACAACGAAGTGAAGAAAAGCTCAAGTTCTCTTCTGAATTTTCTTACAGAAGTGAAAAAAGTTTGCCCAATTCTGAATTTTACCAATGAAAATGAAAAAGCTCCCCCTTCAGTTCTTAATTTCTCAAACTAGGTTAAGTTAGGTTAGGTTAGCCCACGTACGCGTCACTTAGGTTAGCTTAGGTTAGGTGAGAGACAGGCAAAAGTTAGGTGTATGATTAGGTTAGGTTAGGTTAGATTAAGTTAGCTTAGGTTAGATTAAGTTAGGTTAGGTTAAGTTAGGTTAGGCTAGGTTAGCCTACGTACGCGCGCGTACGTAGGCTAACCTAGCCTAACCTAACTTAACCTAACCTAACTTAATCTAACCTAAGCTACCTTAATCTAACCTAACCTAACCTAATCATACCCCTAACTTTTTGCCTGTCTCTCACCTAACCTAAGCTAACCTAAGTGACGCGTACGTGGGCTAACCTAACCTAACTTAACCTAGTTTGAGAAATTAAGAACTGAAGTGGGAGCTTTTTCATTTTCATTGGTAAAATTCAGAATTGGGCAAACTTTTTTCACTTCTGTAAGAAAATTAAGAAGAGAACTTGAGTTTTTCTTCACTTCATTGTGAAAATTTAAAATTGAACTAGAAATTTTTATCTTCCGGGAAAATATTTACATGTATGGTATTTATCTTCTGGGAAAATATTCGCAAGTATGGTATTACTTTTTCTATCTTCCATCGAAAAATTAGAATTTAACTTTAAATTTCTTTATGTCTTTGTGAAATAAAAAACTGAAGTGGAAGATTTTTGTTTTCTCTGGGGGCATTGGAATTGAAGCGTGTTCTTTGGTAAAATTCAGTAGAGAACTTGATCGGTACTTGACTTCGTTGATATTATATCAAATTTCAATTTAAATTTTTAACGTCTGGTAAAATATTTTCAGGTATGATATTTATCCTAGGAAAAAATATTATCTAGTCTGATATTAATATTCATATATTGAGCAAAAAAATACATAAATTAACTTTAAATTTATTTATGCCTTTGTGAAATAAAGAACTGAAGTGGAAGATTTTGTTTTCTCTGGAGAAATTAGAATTGAGGTGTGTTCTTTGGTAGATTTCAGATGAGAACTTTAACTTTTTCTTCACTTCGTTGATAAAATTTTAAATTGAACTATAACTTTTTATCTTCATGAAAAATATTCACAAATATGTTATTACTTTTTCTATCATCCACCGAATAATTAGTATTGAAATTTAAATTTATTTATGTATTTGTGAAATAAAGAACTGACGTGGATGATTTTTATTTTCTCTGGCGAAATTAGAAATGAATTGTGTTCTTTGGTAAATTTCAGAAGAGAACTTTAATTTGTCTTCACTTCGTTGAGAAAATTTTAAATTGAACTAGAACTTTTTATCTTCCGGGAAAATATTCACAAGTGTGGTATTACTTTTTCCATCTGCCACCGAAAAATTTAGAATTGAACTTTATATTTCATTATGTCATTGTGAAATAAAGAACTTATGTGGAAGATTTTTATTTTCTCTGGAGAAATTAGAGTTGTATTGTGTTCTTTGGTAAATTTCAGTAGAAAACTTGTACTTTCCATGACTTCATTGAGAAAATTTTAAAATGAACTAGAACTTTTTATCTTCCGTGAAAATATTTCACAAGTATGGTATTGCTTTTCCTATCTACCACTGAAAAATTTAGAATTGAACTTTAAATTTCTTTATGTCTTTGTGAAATAAACAACTGAAGCGGAAGATTTTTGTTTTCTCTGGAGAAATTAGAATTAAAGTGTGTTCTTTGGTAAAATTCCGAAGAGAACTTGAACTTTTCTTCACTTCGTTGAGAAAATTACAAAATGAACTAGAACTTTTTACCTTCATAGAAAATAATCAAAATCATAGTATAACTTTTCCTATCTGCCACCGAAAAATTAGAATTGAACTTTAAATTTCTTTATCTCTTGGTGAACTTAAATTTATGTCTTTGTGAAATAAAGAACTGAATTGGAAGATTTTTATTTTCTCTGGCGAAATTAGAATTGAATTGTGTTCTTTGGTAAAATTCAGAAGAGAACTTGAATTTTTCTTCACTTCGTTGAAAAAATTTTATATTGAACTAGAACTTTTTATCTTCCGGGAAAATATTAACAAGTGTGGTATTACTTTTTCTATCTGCCACCGAAAAATATAGAATTGAACTTTAAATTTCTTTATGTCATTGTGAAATAAAGAACTTATGTGGAAGATTTTTATTTTCTCTGGAGAAATTAGAGTTGTATTGTGTTCTTTGGTAAAATTCAGTAGAAAACTTGAACTTTCCATGACTTCATTGAGAAAATTTTAAAAATGAACTAGAACTTTTTATCGTCCGTGAAAATATTTCAAAAGTACGGTATTGCTTATCCTATCTACCACTGAAAAATTTAGAAATGAACTTTAAATTTATTTATGTCTTTGTGAAATAAACAACTGAAGCGGAAGATTTTTGTTTTCTCTGGAGAAATTAGAATTAAAGTGTGTTCTTTGGTAAAATTCCGAAGAGAACTTGAAATTTTCTTCACTTCGTTGAGAAAATTAAAAAATGAACTAGTACTTTTTACCTTCATAGAAAATAATCAAAATCATAGTATAACTTTTCCTATCCGCCACCGAAAAATTAGAATTGAACTTTAAATTTCTTTATCTCTTGGTGAACTTAAAAAATGACGTGGAAGATTTATGTTTTCTCTGTCGAAATTAGAATTGAAATGCGTTCTTTGGTAAAATTCAGAAGAGAACTTGAATTTTTATTCACTTTGTTTATAAAATTTTAAATTAAAATAGAACTTTTTATTTTCCGTGAAAATATTCACAAGTATGGTATTGCTTTTTCTATCTACCACCGAAAAATTATAATTGAGCTTTAAATTTCTTTATGTGTTTGTTAAATAAAGAACTGAAGTGGAAGATTTTTGTTTTCTCTGGAGAAATTAGAATTGTATCGTGTTATTTCGTAAAATTCAGAAGAGAAAACTTGAACTTTTCTTGACTTCGTTGAGAAAATTTTAAATTGAACTAGAACTTTTTATCTTCCGTGAAAATATTTCACAAGTATGGTATTGCTTTTCCTATCTACCACCGAAAAATTTAGAATTGAACTTTAAATTTCTTTGTGTCTTTGTGAAATAAACAACTGAAGCGGAAGATTTTTGTTTTCTCTGGAGAAATTAGAATTAAAGTGTGTTCTTTGGTAAAATTCAGAAGAGAACTTGAACTTTTCTTCACTTCGTTGAGAAAATTATAATGAACTAGAACTTTTTACCTTCATAGAAAATAATCAAAATCATAGTATAACTTTTCCTATCTGTCATCGAAAAATTAGAATTGAACTTTAAATTTTTCATGTCTTGGTGAACTTAAAAATGGCGTGGAAGATTTATGTTTTCTCTGGTGGAAATTAGAATTGAAGCGTGTTCTTTGGTAAAGTTCAGAAGAGAACTTGAACTTTTCTTCACTTCGTTGAGAAAATTTTAAATTAAACTAGAACTTTTTATTTTCCGTGAAAATAATCATAAGTATGGTATTGCTTTTCTATCTTCCATCGAAAAAAATTTAGAATTGAACTTTAAATTTCTTTATGTCTTTGTGAAATAAACAACTCAAGTGGAAGATTTTGGTTTTCTCTGGCGAAATTAGAATTGAAGTTTGTTCTTTGGTAAAATTCAGAAGAGAACTTGAATTTTCCTTGACTTCGTTGAGAAAATTTTAAATTGAACTAGAACTTTTTTATCTTCCATGAAAATATTCACAAGTATGGTATTACTTTTTTTCTATCTTCCAACCGTAAAATTAGAATAGAACTTTAAATTTCTTTTATGTCTTTGTGAAATAAAGAACTGAAGTGAAAGATTTTTTGTTTTCTCTGGAGAAATTAGAATTGTAGCGTGTTCTTTGGTAAAATTCCGAAGAGAACTTGAACTTTCCTTGACTTCGTTGAGAAAATTTAAAAATTAACTAGAACTTTTTATCTTCCGTGAAAATATTCACAAGTACGGTATTGCTTTTCCTATCTACCACCGAAAAATTAGAATTGAACTTTAAATTTCTTTATGTCTTTGTGAAATAAAGAACTGGAGTGGAAGATTTTTGTTTTCACTGTCGAAATTAGAATTGAAGTGCATTCATTAGTAAAATTCAGAAGAGAACTGGAATTTTTCTTCACTTTGTTGAGAAAATTTTAAATTGAACTAGAACTTTTTATCTTCCATGAAAATATTCACAAGTATGGTATTACTTTTTCTATCTTCCAACCTAAAAATTAGAATAGAACTTTAAATTTCTTTATGTCTTTGTGAAATAAAGAACTGAAGTGAAAGATTTTTGTTTTCTCTGGAGAAATTAGAATTGTAGCGTGGTCTTTGGTAAAATTCCGAAGAGAACTTGAACTTTCCTTGACTTCGTTGAGAAAATTTTAAATTGAACTAGAACTGTTTATCTTACGTGAAAATATTCACAAGTAGGGTATTGCTTTTCCTATCTACCACCAAAAAATTAGAATAGAACTTTAAATTTCTTTATGTCTTTGTGAAATAAATAACTGAAGTGGAAGATTTTTGTTTTCTCTGTCGAAATTAGAATTGAAGTGCGTTCGTTGGTAAAATTCAGACGAGAACTGGAATTTTTCTTCACTTTGTTGAGAAAATTTTAAATTGAATTAGAACTTTTTATCTTCCATGAGAATATTCATAAATATGGTATTACTTTTTCTATCTTCCAACCGAAAAATTAGAATTGTACTTTAAATTTCTTTATCTCTTTGTGAAATAAAGAACTGAAGTGGAAGATTTTAGCTTTCTCTGTAGAAATTAGAATTAAAGTGTGTTCTTTGGTAAAATTCCGAAGAGAACTTGAACTTTTCTTCACTTCGTTGAGAAAATTTAAAAATGAACTAGAACTTTTTACCTTCATAGAAAATAATCAAAATCAGAGCATAACTTTTCCTATCTGACACCGAAAAATTAGAATTGAACTTTAAATTTCTTTATGTCTTTGTGAAATAAAGAACTGAAGTGGAAGATTTTTGTTTTCTCTGTGGAAATTAGAATTGAAGCGTGTTCTTTGGTAAAGTTCAGAAGAGAACTTAAACTTTTCTTTACTTCGTTGAGAAAATTTTAAATTGAACTAGAACTTTTTATCTTCCATGAAAATATTCACAAGTATGGTATTACTTTTCTATCTTCTACTGAAAAATTTAGAATTGAACTTTAAATATCTTTATGTCTTTGTGAAATAATGAACTGAAGTGGAAGATTTTTGTTTTCTCTGTAGAAATTAGAAATGAATTGTGTTCTTTGATAAAATTCCGACGTGAACTTGAACTTTTTTATCTTCCGTGAAAAATTGAGTCTGCTAGTAGCATCTCTATCTCTAAAAATTCTTTTTCTTTCATCTTTGACCTTTTTAATAGATATTCTGAACGTTAACGGTCTGCCAAACCCTAAAAATAATGAACACTTAACAAAATAATGCATAAAATATTTTTAATTAAATAATGACATGTAGAATATTAATATAAAAATACGTTAAATACATTATTACACATTATTAGTACACTTGCGCGTCACTTTCCGTCAATTCATCTTTATATTCATTGATGATATTGTCTGCTAATGTCCTTTTTATTCTGCCTGCGATTTCACTGTCTATTGTCACATTATTTTTACATAGATGGCAGTTTTGACACATTGACAAGATATGATTTATGATGTTGGTGCAGGAGTATGCTTGTCTTCTTCTTGTTATCTTTAAAATACTACTACCGGAAAGAGGATGATAGGATTTATCAACAGGTAATGTGTTACCAGAAGCTGTAGCAAGGAGTTGTCCCCGATCATCGACAATTATTTTTAAGTTTGCATTCTCTTTGAGCACTAATTTCTCTGGTAATGATACTCTTGAATATCCACCGTTTACACGATTGAAATTCTTGGAGACTCCAAAGAAATCTAACTTCTCACTGTCATGACAACGCATGCATACATCTCCAATAGTGTTACCGCTTGCACTCGTTTCATAGTTCAGGTATTTCTGCTTGTCAGCATTCAATACGACAATGATTTTTTCATGTGCACATACGTTCGTCGAATAATTCATCCTCACTTTTTTACAGATATGAATTGTGTGTTTATCCTTCCACTGCGTAAAAAATACTGATTTAATGCATGCAATAAACTAGGTAGTGTCGATAACCTGCCATGGAGTACCAGTGGGAAAGCCAAGTCGTGTCCATGAACAAGCGCAGAGTATGATTGGTAGAGCCGTAACCATATTTCATGTCATTTTAAGATACGTAAAAAAGTTAAAAAAATATCATGTTAAAAAATTCAATAAAGTATTTACAAATTGGGGAGGGGACTCTTTGAGGTTGGAAAATGGGTTTAGGAATGACATTATGAATGGAACTTGTTCATAAAATATATAATAAAGCAATAAAAAATTATTAAAAAAAATGGAGAGGGGAACTCTTTGGGGGGGGGCCCGGGGAGGGTGTTTGGGGGACCCTAGGGGGAGGGATGTCCCTTCTGTGTCTCAATGCACAAAAAAAGTATAAAAAATGGGGGGAAGGGGAGGGGAGGGGGGAGGAGGAGGAGGAGGGAGGAGGGGAGGGGAGGAGGTGGTGGGGGAAGAGGGAGGAGGAGGAGGGAGGAGGAGGAGGAGAGGAGGAGGAGGGGAGGAGGAGGAGGAGGAGGGGGAGGAGGAGGAGGAGGGAGGATGGGAGGGGAGGAGGTGGTGGGGGAAGAGGGAGGAGGAGGAGGGAGGAAGAGGGAGGGGGGCCCTTTTGGGCCAGGGGGGCCCTTTGAGGACCGGGGGGAGGGCCTTTGGGGTCCGGGGTGCCCTTTGGGGTCCGGGGTGCCCTTTGGGGTCCGGGGTACCCTTTGGGGGTCCGGGGGCCCTTTGAGGACCAGAGGAGGGTCTTTGAGGGTCTGAGGAGGGCGTTTGGGGGGTTGGGGCTCTATGGGAGCTTGGGGGCCTTTGAGTACCGGGGGCTTCCTTCGGGGTTGTGGTGGTGGATCGGAACCCTTTGGGGTTGGGGTAGAGGACCTCACAACACTGTTCAAATGGAACTTGTATATTATAACGACCACACTCAAAACCTCTTCTAAAACCCTTTCTAAAATCTTCTTTCAAAATGTCTCTAACGGTTTCGCCGAAATAATCCCATAAAATGGATAAAACGGTTTCGCCCAAATAATCCCTAAACGTTATTTCAGCGTGTTCCTTTTGTTTGGCATCTCTGAGCTAACGCATTTCAAATTTCTAGGAAACCCTTTCCTACGTTAATCTCTTCATCTCATAAATTTTCCTAGCTAAACTATTAGGGTTTCGTTAGAATATCAATTTATCTCTCCGACTTAAAGCTCCGTGAAGCCGTATTTAAAAATAGAATTTCTATCTCTTTAGACTCCCGCATAATTCCAAGATAACATGTGATGTCAATTATAATTCCTGACACTAAAGATCAATGAAGCCCTATTTAAAAATAAAATATTAATTTTTCTCTCTGACCTAAAGAATGTTTATCCCTCAGACCTAAGATTAAAGAAGCCTTAATGTTTCATAATTCCCCCTTCGTGAATAAATAATTTCCCCTAGCAATTATGTAAATCAAGTTCACAGGTGCTACTCGTGACAGGACCACGTGGTTTATTGTTTTACAAGTGAGAAAGTTCCTGTTTTTTCAAATTATAACTGACAAAAACCATGAAAACAGAAATAAAATTGGGAAAGTTCAAGTTTTTCAAATTCTCACTGACAAAAACCATAAAAACATACAAAAATGTGACAAAATTCATGGTTTTTCAAGTGAGAAAATTTCTGTTTTTTCATTATCAGTGAGAAAACCATAAACCACGTGGTTCTATGCCCATATATGGTGTGGTGACACGACTCAATAATGCATCTCTACTGATAAAAAAATACAATCTTCTTTCTGGAACATTTTTACCCCCCCCCAAAAAAAAAAAAAAAAAAAAAAAACAACAATAAAAAAAAAACAGCCTTTGGTTGAGACAAAATTTAGCTATAGACTAAGCTATGTACAATGTTGGGGAATTAAAGATTGAACCGGAAGTTACCCCAAAAATATGATTCGTAAATAAATTGTAAATTATTGCCTATAGGGGGGGATAGGGGGCTATCATTTTTAAATGATAATACCTCATTTTTTTTATTGAAAGCAGGGATGCCAAAAAGATAATTATTTTTTTTTCATTTTAAAATGGAGAAAGAAGAAAATGATATCAAATTCCCTGGGAAAGCATTGAAATATTTTGATAGACCCAGGGCCACCCATTAGGACTTGTTCATAGTCTTGGGTATTTTGCGATTTCTCATAGGCTACTGGCCTTGTTTGGCTTTTGTGTGTGCTCCCTTTTAATTCGGTTCTTTGGATCTTATGCAATGCCATGGCGTATCTATCACCCAGTTTTCCAATAATTTGAGGTATATCTAAATAATTTCGACATTTTTGTTGCTGTGTTTGTACCCATTTACTCATAACCTAATTTTTTTTTTTTTTTTTCAAGGAACACTAAGCTGTTTAACGTTATTTTGCGTGTTTGTTTAAACCATATAGTGACCTTGTTAATTATTCAGTAAATAATTTTTCAAATGAAAGCTGAGACGGTGTCATATCAAGGTGGTATCCGGAGGGGGGGAGGGGAGGGAGGTATCATATTTAAGTTATAATAGCTCGAAATTTTATTTATTGAAAGCAGGGATCCCAAAAAGTTCATAAAGCAGAGACGGTATCCTATCAAGATGGTATCCAGAAGGGGGGGGGGCATAGGGAGTTATTATATTTAAGTGATAGTACCTTGATTTTTTTTTATTGAAAGCAGGAATGCCAAAAAGTTGAAAAGTTGACAAAATTAAAAAAAATTTCGTGAGTTATACTTGATACAGCACTTGCATGGTTTTATCGTCCAAAGCGAAAGGGACATATGCGTCCAATCCGGTTTTTTCCTATTGTTGAAACGGGTTTAATTTGAAAACATTCATTCATAAGTACCAGGCAGATTCACACTAAAACGAATTGGTGTGACGAAAGCGATAACGACATCCCCACCTAACGTTGCGCTCGAGTAACAATGGCGCCCTTGGTCCAGTGCCCAAGTTGCATTAAAAGGCCAGGTCATAATAAAAGCTTTCAATTTGGGAGATTCAAGGAGGAGTCTTTGACAGTCTCATGACCTCAGGGTACTAGATGTTGCAACGTTCTTACGTATCTACACTGGTTTAGAAAATTCGATCACCCCACAAATGATTACGAAAAATATGCACAAATATAACATTTGGAATATTATAACACTTTTTTCAAAGCTTTGAAGAAAAGCAAAAAAGTCTAAATACCCCTAACTACACTTGAAAGCTATTTTAAAAAGAAACTCTTTGGAGATTTCCATGGAAATGACCATAGCAGAAGCTTTGAGCCTGGGTGGGGATCAAAGAGGAGTCTAAGTATTTTGACCACAGGTGACTTATTGTTGCAACTTTCTTAAATTTGGTAATTCTTGTGAGCATTTGGAAATCAAAGCTTAAACTCAATAACTGATACTAAGTGTCTTAACATTTTGCTTGGATTGAATGTGACGAACTAGGATGAATATTTCAATATCTTCCTGAGCTACTTCAGTCTGCATATTATTTCATTTAATTACAATTATAACGGATGAGCTTTTCATTTTTTACCTAAGAAAATAGCTGGCTCTTCATTTTTCTTCATAGCGAATAAACTATTAAGTATTTTTTGTGTCATTGTAATTGAAGTGTTCTCATGTGAAGCGTTCATCATGTATTTTTCAATTTGATAAATTTACTCCTTTTAGATACAGTTTATAATTTGACTGATATTAGGTATTTATCAGTTTATAATTTGGAATGAATCCCCAAAAGAAAAAATGAATAATATCCAAAAGAGCAGCCAAAAGCGATAAAAAAGCATAGCCTATATGACGTATATTCTATAAAGAAGTCAAAAAAAAAAAACTTTAAAATGCATTTTTTTCAAATTGTAATTAAACACCATTTTTTAATGCAATCAAGCTTCTTAGGAATCCAAAAGAGCAAAACAAAAAAACAATCAATATCGAAGTCGCCAATTTCAAATGTTTTTAAGGTGACAAAACAGATATAGGCAAAGGGAATTATGAAAAAAATAAGCTTTTAATTCCAACGTTATGTTCAAAGTTTTTAGCCAGATAACTGACGAATTTTGTGATACGGTGTTCGAAGTTTTATATGCAGTAATGCTAGATGAAAAAAACTACTAATTTTGATAATTATTTATGTTAAGAATACATAGCTAATAGATACTTCAACTACTTGTATTATGCAAGGGTTCTGAAACGCCACAGCCATTTCGTTTCTACCAGATTTCTACTTCTCTTGATGAATAACGAAGAAGACCAGTTTCCAGCCAGCGACTTGTGAATTTTTGATCTCATGAATAGGCTCGAATCTGTTGTAAATTTAAGCTGTGATTTGAGAAAGACTGATGAAAACATTAATGTTTGCGGTCAACATTGATCGCGCCGGTGGCACGCCACCGATCTCTTACCGGCGGAGCGCCACCGCCAGCTTACCGGCGTCGCGGCGCTGCGCGGCGGGTTTTTTTTTGCCCCGCCCCCGCCGGGCTTCCCGCATCGGCGCGGCGCCGGGGTCTACTATTGAGTGCCAGAAGTAAAAAATGGAAATCTTAATAATTAAAAAAACAAAAACTTTTCTGTGAGTACCGGGATTGGTAACAAGTAACAGATTTTGTTCCCAAACTTGTCAAGTCTGCCCTCAAAGTGTGACGGGGAGGGCAAAAAAATATAAATCATGAAAATATGTTGGAAGAAATAACTTTTATGGAGCTCGCGGCGTCGTAAAAAAAAAAAAAAAAAACAAACGGAGAGGAATATAAGAATACTCTCGGATAAATTTAACATGTATCAGTGGCTTAATGTTCTACCAGTATCAATTGAACTCAGTAATTAATCTAATTAGTCCTTCACCTTCGAAATTACACCAGCAAATGCTACTGATTTCCATTTACTGGAAAGAGAACAGTCAAACTCGATGGAAAGAGAACAGTCAAGTTTTGGATGCAGTACCTCGATATTGTTGCCATAATTCAGCGGTTCATAAAGGTATAGAGACTCGGATCTGTGGAAAGAACATCTGCACATAGAAAAAAGCCAGCTTCTCAATCTCACAGCAGCAAACCATAGCAAGTATGTAACAACTGCAAGAATCTTCCTTCAAAAATGGACAAGCTATCCGTTTGTCACGCAGAAATAAACAGATCTTTTTGCGACAATTGTCTTCACATGATAAAGCACTCAGAAAGGCAGAGGGCTGGGTTATCAGCTGACCTGGTTATAGAAAAGGAATTTATGGGGAGTCGTAAGACATCCAGAGGCCTTACTGGTGGAGGTGGAACGACATAATTTCAGCAAAATTTTTGGGTTATGTCGCGTTCTGCTTGCATTGAAATAAACAATCTCGTACAGGATCTTACGGGAAAGAAATACTGGACTAGCAAACAACACAGGGAAATCTCAAGACAAAAAAGAGACCACGAAAATACATTGACAGTCATAGAAATGCTTGAAAAGTCAAATTTATTATAATATTGTGAAGGACTGAGAAATGTAGTGAATAGAATACTGGCTCCCTTAGAATAAAACACGGAAGAAGCTCTAAAAGTAAGAACAGCGATTCTTGATGGTATGGTCGACAAGCCAGTAAAGGATTATATTTTCAGAAGGACATCACAAGTAACCCTGAAGACAGCCAAGAGATCTGGCTCACCGGACATCAAGCAGATAGATCCTAGCCTAATCTTCCAGAGGTTCTTGGTTGTTGCAAAACGTTCAATCATACCAGAAAAAGACTGCTTCAAGCACGAATTATATAATGTTCCTTCTTCCCTCTTTGACGACGATGAGGAGACCAAACAAGTCTGATCTTGCAGACAGACTTCAGTGATGATTAGAAGCAGCTTTTCAATGATATTCGACCTGTACTTGACATTTATCGAAACGCAACACCCATACCCTACAGTGAGTGTTGACGGATATGATGTCTGTCTGAAAAGACCAGACACAAAGCAGACGTGTGAAATTTAACAGAAGAGAGTTGCTGTTTACTGGAGATCTTCAAATACCCAAGGACGAATTTCTATCCAACAAAAAAATTAAGGAAGGTTCATCCTCATGCTCGGTGAAAACTTATGTGAAAGGGGAGATCGAAGTTATACACGGAGAAGGCGACGCGGATGTGAAGACCGTTAAAACTGCTGTTGAGGCGTCCAGTATTCTCCTACTGTACTAGCTGGTGATGATACTGACTTAATCGTTCTTTTATTGTTTCATCCCAGTTGCAATTCCAACAAGATATGTTATTCTCCAGAATCGAAACAAGGCGGTATAATTGTTGCGTGGGCATTCAGATGATGAAAACTAGCTTGGGAATAGAACTCTGCAATTCCATGCGTTTCGGCCATCCACTACTTGGCTGCGACACCACTTCTTATATGCATGGTGTTGGAAAAGGAAATACTATAGGCATATTTAAGGAAAATAAGGCGTTCCGAAGAAGTACTCTAGCTTTCCTAAGACGAGCATAGATAGATAGTGCTGGAGAACGTGCTTTAATGACCATCTATGGGCACAAGAGAGATGAAGACCTAAACTCAGCTCACTATCGTATCGTCCGAAAGAAGGTATCAACATCCTCGAGACTTGCCACCCACACGTGCATGTGCAAAGCTTCACTCGCTGTGTGTCTATCATCAGGTTCAAAATTGAAGTGGAAATAGCAGTCTCGACCTTCTTCAGTGGGGATTTAGGTACAAAAAAACAGCCTTGGTTCTGACGATGGCTGATTTATCTCCGGCTCCATTGCAGCTTCTGAAAGTTGTGAAGTGCTCCTGTAAGCCGAATAACTGTGACTCAGAAAGAAACTCATGAAAGAAGCCGGGTCTGGATTGCTCTATAGCTTGCCGATCTTCTGCCAGAATGCCATGAACCTGAAGACGATGACACTGCCTTTAATGCCAATTAGTTTTGAAAGCTTTCTCTTTTTATGTTTGACAAAGGGATAATAACTGAAACCGAAATAATCTAGTTCATTCCCAAATCTTTATATGATTCGAATTTGCTACATTATTCAATACTAAATGGAGTAAGAGTGATAGAGTATAGACCAGTGAATCCAACCTTAAAGGGATCCAATCTGAAAAAAAAGTTGAATAGACAACAATTCTGAATTTACATCCTTTTGTTTAATGGGGGAGGCTTCAGGATTCCGTTTTGGTCTCCTTTTGGGTTTATGATGATTTCTCGACTTTACTGGAGGTAAGGGGCCCATGTGTAACACTAATGTATATACACTCTTCTGTGCAACTCTGGAGCACCCCAAAACATTGATGATGCTTCTATGCAACAATTTTTCAGCAAAGCAGGAGCCATGAAAGCAGCACCTCATTAATGGGGTACCGAGCCTCATCATTGGGCTTGAAGCTTGCATTTCTGAAGATTTTCTTTCTATGCACTACTTATCGATATATGGATTGACATCCAAAGATCAAGTGATTCAGAAACTCTTGTTTAAAGTTGTAGAATAGGTCAACCCGTTTATTCCAAATAGACTGCTCTTTTTCATGACCAGAACCAGTTGACCAGTTGCTTTTAATTATATAATAAAGTATATTGTCCTCCCTTGAAGAAAATATAGGAGATAAGAGTATTTTTGTTTTTGTCTTTAATAAGCACGATAGTAGACCTAGTCGTAGAATCATAATCAATACATGGGTGCCATAAATGATTCGATTTATTAACAACAATACCTTCAGTATATAGCGAACCAGGAAAAATCGTACTTCGTAAGCCAATTAGATATACAGTATTCTGTTTCAGATACCCTTACAGCAAGGCCAATAAACTTACGAAGTTCAACACTCTTAGCAAGGTCATCCCGTAAACTAGAAATAGAAAAGCTAAGCAGCAGTTTGTAACTGATCGGCATATGACAAATAACTGATATCAAGCACATCAAGGATGAAAATTCCCTTTAGCTTTCTGGGGCTGCATATGTGGCGCAAATGAACACAGTGGGGCTTAAACAAGAGCCCTGTCTTAAACCTTTAAGCAGACGTACACCTTCCCAAAGCACTGGATAATTATTTTCGCTGGTGAATTACCGAAATACCTTTTTTTTTCTCCTTGGATTTAGTTAGCGTTGCCAGTCAACTTTTTCCATTTAATGCAAGGTTTGATGATGACAGGTAAGGTTAGGTTTGGTTAGGTTAGCTTAAGTTTTTAACCCAATTCTGATATTTATAACCAAAGTTAACACAATCTAACATAATCTAACCTAACTTTAACTTTTGCCATCATATTTTGCCTAAGATGGAAAAAGCTGACTCGCAAAGCTATTTGAATCCAAGCAGAGAAAAGGGACTTTTGGACATTCACCGGTGAATGTCGACATTAACCAGATTTTGGACATTCACGGTAACAATTATGTCAAAACTGTAAAAAAGACACTATTTAAGGATCAACGCTTGAGAATGCAAAATACAATCAAAAGTGACAGAAATGTCAACGCTGCAGGTAAACACAGAAAATCTTTTGCAGAAGCCCTGCGCATAATAGTCCAGTTAATGCAGTGAGCAGTGGCAAAGCCAATATAAGTTCTTAACCAAAGCTTCTTGCTTCCCACTAGACATTTTGAAGCAATTAATGGCAATAAATGTTTTTCAAACACTTTACTAAATGGGAGAGCGTGGAACAAAATAGGAAAGTAAAACTCTCCTAGTCTCAAATTATGCTTATGATTTGAGTATCCTAGATGAAAATGTTTTCAAATTGAATGAATATTTTGTAGGTTTGTAGAGTTCAAGATGCCAGAATGGGTTTCCAAAATTAGTGTTAAGAAAACTAAATCGTTTAAACTGGGACTAAATGAAGGTGAAGGGGTGATGTTGGGTAACGATTAGATTGATCAAGTGGACAGCTTCACCTACTTAGGTAGTATTATTAGTAAAGACAGCGGATGCAGTGAAAATGTCAAAAGTAGGATAACATAGGCCCAGGTTGTTTTTGTTTTTTTTTTCACATTTAAAAAGTAGGGAAAATAGGAAGAAAAGTCTCCGAACCAAGATAAGAATATTGGAAGTCCCAGTGGTGACAGAGGTCAAGCATATTTCAGTAACGTGGGCACTTTGAAAGATGGAGGAGGATTTTTTAGATATTTCCAGGGGAATTGTAGGTGGATTCTTCTAGGTGACCATCTGACTGACCGAAATTCAAATAGTAAGTTGTACGAAAAAGGTGGTTCGATCCCGCTTTCTAGGGTTATAAGGAGAGAAAAGTTGAGACGGCTAGGAAACGGTCTGCGGATGAAGGATGACATTTTATCAAAGATCGTCTTAGATCGTCCTATTAAAAAGCCTTAGGTCTTCCAGGTCGTCTATATCTAGGTCGTCCAAAAATGGGGTAATGAGAGTTCGTAAGAAAGGACTTAAAGGTAACTAAGACTACTTGGGAGGGTGTAAATAGACAAACTTTGAATAGACGGTGACGGTGAAGGAGTATACGCAGCCGTGTTGGCCTTGGGAGGCTTGGTGCATCAATGATTTGTAAGAAGTAAGTAAGTAGTAATACAGCATAATCCTAACTCCAAATACTACTTTTATGATGAGTCAAAAAACACTTGCAGATTCTGTTTTGTTTAGCCAACGACTCAACGCACAGAAAGTGTTTCTCCTATCCCAGGTTGGCCACCCACGTGCAACCTCAATTTACGGCCCCTGCCATAAACTGTAGACATTAAAGTCTATTGATTGCTGCACTAGAATATTTGAAATAATCCGTTTATCAGTATGCTCCAAGGTCTCCGGTCTGCAATGATAGTTCCGTTCAACAAAAACGCAAACAATACGAGTTGCTAAATTATTAATCTCTGAAAATTTCAAGAAGGAATAGAAAGACTAGAGAATTTCTAGTCTTGAGAGAACGGTCATTTTTATTTTCAGGAGAAACCACGATCTCATTCACTCACGTATGCATAGATAAAAAAAAACTGTTTACTTTTAGCCACGAAAAATCATTTTCAAAATATGTGACTCTTAAGTCTTTGCCAATGAAAATACTCCTCTGCAAAATCCTCAAATAAATGACAAATGCTTATGAAAACTACAACTACTTCTGCTGTGAAGGAAATAGATCCGTAACTCTTTATTTTCAACAAAACACGTAAAACTAGACATATAATGTAAACCGACATAATTTCTTAACATAAAAGTAGGACACAAAAAGAGAAAATTTCCTTAATAACTGTAACTTTTTAACAAAAGTTTATATTTGCAAAAGTAACAAGGATTACAAATCATCACAAAAAGTTGCTATTAGCTGAAAAACTGTCAAAAAAATAATTAATTAAAACCGTTCGCAAAATGTGCGACTGTAAGTCCTTGCCAATGAAATTACTCCTCTGCAAAATCCTCAAATCAATGACAAATATTAATTAAAAACTGCGCTACAATTTCCACAGAGAGGAAAATTTCCTTTCTACGGAAAATACTCCCCGTAGAAAATTCTCTCTTCCCCCAAAAAATGGTTTCAAAACACTTCCCAATAACAAATATTAGATTTGAACAATGTGCAAATTGCGTAAATTACAACCCTTTCCCCAGGAACTATGGGGGGTTATATCATCCCCAAAGGCATAGTTATTGGACCGTTCAACTATCCTGAATCAAATGGGTATCTTAAAATTTTGATCGGATGCCTTTGAGGAAAAAAGGAAGTGGGAGGGGGCCTCCAGTCCCCTCCCTCCAGCCTTCTTGTTCATCCAGCCTTCTAGTTGTCGTCCAGCCTTCTTGTTTACTTGAAAAGAGCAATAGAACTTTTGATTTTCGTTAAAATGAGCCCTCTCCCGATCTTTTAGGCAAATTGTTTCGAGACGAACGCCTCTAGAAAATAAAAAATAATAAACATGTGGTCTTTTCAAAATTTTTGTAGATTGAAACTTGAAACCTCTACAGCAGGGTACCCTGATATGCTGAATCTAACGGTGTGATTTTCATTAAGATGCTTGAGTTTTTTGGGATGTTTTTTTTTCGAAAATTAAGCAAATGCTCGTAACTTTTGTTGTGTAAGGCCTCCTAAGAAACAAAAATGTAGCTTAGCTAAAATCATCTAAAGATATTGGAACTAATTTAGAAACTATAAACATTCCATTAAACTCATTCTAATCTAGTTAATTGCGATTCTAAATTACTCAACACAATTTAGAATAAGGTTTTCCACAACAAGGTAGCCAGCACCATTTGTTGTTGCAAAAAATGGTAGAAACTTCACTTAGAGAGATATCAAGCTGGTTTCTGGGATTTTCCTCTGCTGAGACCCCATTCCAAATCTCCATTAAAGGTCCCAATAAAATTTTACTCAATTTATGAACCTTGTAATCTTGCTTCTGAAGGTAATTAAATAAAAAAAAACAAGTTTTTTAAACTGAAAGTAAGGAGCAACATTAAAACTTAAAAATGTTGTCCAAAAATTTAAAATTGACATAAGACCGTTAGATTGCCTGCAATGAGAGGCAAACAAGGCACGCCCGCCTATGGTCTTAAGAAATTTGACCAAGAATATAGAATTGAAAAAATACCCCCCCACAAAAAAAAATACCCCTGAAAACGTCTGTATACTTCTAATAACCTATACTATATGTAAACAATGGGCAAAGTTCACAGCTTGCAACCCTTCCCCGGGACTGTGGGGGATTAAGTCATCTCAAAGACATAGTTATTAGATTTTTCGACTATGTTGAACAAAATAGCTATCTCAAAATTTTGATCAGGCGACTTTGGGGAAAAAATGAGCGTGGGAGGGGGGCTAGTTGCCCTCCAATGTTTTTGTCACTTTAAAAGGGCACTAGAACTTTTAGTTTCCGTTTGAATGAGCCCTCTTGCAATATTCTAGGACTACTGGGTCGATACGACCACCCAGGGGAAAAAAACAAACAAAAACACAAAACAAATAAACACGCATCCGTGATCTTTCTCCTGGCAAAAAATGCAAAATTCCACAATTTTGATAGGAGCTTGAAACTTCTACAGTAGAGCTCTCTGGTACGCTGAACCTGACGGTGTGATTTTCCTTGAAATTATATGACTTTTAGGGGCTGTTTCCCCATTTTTTGAAAAATAAGGCTAATTTTCTCAGGCTCGTAACTTTTGTTGGGTAAGACTAAACTTGATAAAACTTACATATTTGAAATCAGCAAAAAAATCTAAGTTTTCTTATGTATCTATTGGTATCAAAATTCTGTTTTTAGAGTTTTGGTTACTATTGAGCCAGGTCGCTCCTTACTTACAGTTCGTTAACACGAACTTTTTGATATGTAAAAAGTAAATATGTCATATGTAAAAGCAAGCAACTGGCCGTTAATCGTGAAATATAAATTAAGACAATTATTAAGATACAGAAGTTGGTTAATTTAGCATAATTTAACTTACTAGTTGGTAAATTAAGATGCATATTACCAACTGGCGGTAATATTTAAAAAGCAAATATGTAATATGTAACAGGCCGTTAATCTCATCACCTTGCGTCTGTATTGACTCTTATCACTACAATTTTTTAGTCACAATAAGAAGATACCAACTGATTAATTTCTCCCTTCTCTGTAGTCTAACACAGCAATCAATTCACAAAAAAAACTGGTCACTTACAGAAAAAATATGGGATTCGATGTTTCTTTCTCCAATGTGCTTAGCAAGAACAGTACGAAGTCCTCCTTTTGTATTTTGATGCTGGACATGAAGGAAACTAATTGTATAATCTCTGTTATCCATTCTCTTCTATCTTAGATCCTAAAAATATAAACATTTTCAACAGTGGCCCTTAGGGTGGTCCTTATTTTTCAAAGTAGGATTTCTCCAGCAGGCACCCCCTAATCTTGTTTCTATTGTTAAAATACCACAGAATCCCAAAAAAGAGCCAAATATATTGACATTAAGAGGTCTCTACCAGAGGTTAAAGTTTTTGGTTACTGCATGCTCATTACTCATTGCTCAATGCTGCATGTCTTGCACAGTTTTCAACATTTCAACAGTCAACACTACACTATAGTACAGCATGGTAGCTTTCTGAACAGCTGGACTTATTTTCTTATTTATCTGTAGGCTTCCCACAATGCATTTCAACACAGGACGCCATTTTTGTTGTATGCAATGTGAATGAAAATGCAAATTTCAGGTTTTTATTAGTTTTATGAACTACAATATATTAATTATGCTTCACACTGATACAGGTAACCTTATTAATCTGATACTTTGTTGCAAATTCACTGACACTGACAGAGCAATGAGTGACAGCATGGACTGCATGGTTTGTACAAGTGACAGTACTAATGCAATATTAAAACCAACTACAAGAAGTGAAATAGACAAGGATATCTTAAATATGGTTGGCTAGTTCACAGAGGGTAGCAATTAATTTTTGATTGCCAGCTTCCTTACTATACAAAGAAAAGGTTTTTCAACTGAAAGTAAGGAGGAACATTAAAAATTAAAAAGAACACAAATTATTACGTATATGAGGGGGATTGCCCTTCCTTAACACCTCGCTCTTCACGCTAAAGTTTGAATTTTGTCCCAATTGTTTGAGGACGAGTCCTGAAACATAGGGTTCGTTTAATTAGAACAATAAGAAGCTGTTTTTAAAGTACTAAATAACTTTAACGTAAAGAGCGAGGTGTTGAGGAGGGGACAGCCCTCTTATACGTAATAAGTTCTGTTCGTTTTAAGTTTTAATGTTGCTCCTTTCTTTCCCTTGTAAAAAATGTTTTTTTTTTATTTAATTTCTCATCTTTTTTAAATTAATGCCAGGAAATATGGCTCCGCCTCCAGGGAAAAATCCCTCCTCCTCGCGGATATATCCTCTAGACAATTCAATCCTGGAGAAAATTTACCACGGACAATTACCCTTAACATCACCACGCATAAATTGAGCCGGCAAAGAGAAAGCAAGACATAAGAATTCTTTAGAGAAATTCTAACAAATTCCCCCAGTGCACAATTTCCCCTGAAAAATTCACCCAATGGAAACTTCCCATCCTTATTGAAATTCTCACTGTAGAATATCCCCCGCAGAAAATTCGCCCCCCCCCCCCGGAATATGTATGTATACTTCCCAACAAAAAATACTATACGTAAACCATGGATACAATTTATAATTTAAAGATCTATCTCCAGGAGTTGTGGGGGTCATCCTATCTCCAAAGGCATGGTTATTCGGCCTTTCAACTATCATCGGACAATTTTGAGAAAAAGGGGCGTGGGAGAGGGCCTAGTTGCCCTCCAGTCTTTTTGGTCACTTTAAAAAAGCGCTAGAACTTTTAGTTTTCGCTCGAATGATCCCTCTCCCGATGTTCTAGGACCAATGGGTCGATACGATCACCGCTGGGGAAAACAAGAAAAAAAAAAAAAAAAAAAACAAATAAACCCGCATCCGTGATCTTTCTTGTAGCAAAAATACAAAATCCTACATTTTTGCAGATAGGAGATTGAAATTCCTACAGTAGGGTTCTTTGATGCGCTGAATCTGATGGTGTGATTTTCATTACCATTCTATGACTTTTATAGGTTGTTTGTCCTTTTTTTCCAAATTCTCAGGCTTGTAGCCTTTGGTGGGTATAACTAAACTTAATGAAGCTTATATATTTAGAATCAGCATATTTAGTGAATTCTTTTCATATATCTATTGGTGTCAAAATTCCGTTCTATACAATCTCAGTTACAATTGAGCCGGGTTTGCTGCTTACTTTATGTTACCACGAACTGTTTGACCTATGATCAGTTGACTTTCTATGCCCACCACCCTTTTTGTGACCATGACCATGAAGTAGAGTGGGGACCTGCCCACGAGGCAATCCAGATGAGACTGGTTTCCAATCAGTCTAAAACTGGTTCCGTATGAGCCTCAAGCCGTGGTCTCAGTTGCGTTGCAGAGTTGTCCCACACATTTTCGGGAGCTACAGCGTTGACATTGTCTAATTATTTTGGCTCTTAACATGTCAGACCAGGAATTAAACGTGAAATTCGTAGGAGAATCATGAAGATTGCTTCGACATTCTGTAAAATGCGATAAATTTTCTATCTGTTTGAGACAGTTCTTTTGTTGCTAAGAACAGACGAGACTTTGCATTCTTTTCCAAGTAGAGATGGGCCCAATACTCCCTCTGAACCCTACGAAACCTGCAGTACTCATAGTAATCATAGTAAGTCTTCCTTATCAGACCTCAACATAGTTAACCACACTGCACTGCTCAATTAGATAAATACAACTGATCCACAACCACTCTCGTCCATGGGCGGAGACACGTTTCATTTTGGTTGCAAGCTGGTCGTAAACCAGTTGTCTTGTTTCCGGTTGACTAGTTTCCAGCCGTTGTCTTGAAACAGTTGCCCCGTGGGCGCTGGACCTTAGTGTTTTCTCGTTTTGTCAGTTACCAGTTGCTTATTTTCCATTTTAACTATGTTGTGAAACTTTTGCCGTGCTGGCAAGCAGTTAACTTTCTGCTATTAATCAGACATTAACAAATTTTTAACACAACAGAGAGTTTTAAAAAATGGAGAATTATCTGCAGAAAGAAGTGGACTTCATTGATCGCAACTAGGAGATTTGTTTTTATATTTATATTTTTTGTCCTACATCATAAAAGAAAAGGTTTTGAGCCATTCTTACGTTACTGGTCACTGATCTGCCAAACTTTAAATGGTCTAAATGCAAAATTTAGATTGTTCTTTTTCATTAAATGCAGTGATTAGTAGATTTAACTAATAGAAAATAGATTGTGCTCAAAATACACGGACTTTCGTCGTTCATATTGTTAATATGGCAGTGTTTTTACTACTTTCAACTATTTTCGACTACAAACATTAAGAAAAAACTAAGCAAGTTTTAGAGGTTTTGCGAGTTCAGGGTGCTAGAATTGGTTTGAAAATTAATGTTAGGAGGACTAAATGACTAAGGCTAGGAATAAGTGAAGATGAAAAGGTGACGTTGGGTAATGAAAAGATTGATCAGGTGGGCAGCTTCACTTACCTTGGTAGTATTATTAGTAAAGATGATGAGAGCAGTGAAGATGTTAAAACAGAATAGCCAAGGCTCAGGGTGTTTTTTCACAGTTAAAAAAAAGTCTGGAAGAATAGGAAGGTAAGTCTGCAAACCAAGATTAGAATATTAGAAGCTACAGTGATGACAGTGGTCAAATATGGCTCTTAAGCAAGGACGCTCCCAAAAGTGGATGAAGATTCGCTAGAAACTTGCCATAGAAATTGCTTAAGGATTGTTCTGGGTGCGCGGGTGACTGACCGAATTTCAAATAATAGGCTGCACAAAAAATGTGGTTCAATACCGCTCTCTAGGGCTATATTGAAAGAAAGGTTGAGGTGGCTAGGGCACGTTGTGCGGATGAAGGATGACAGAGTGCAGGAGATTGTTCTTTTCAGCCAACCGTCTAGGGCTAAACGGAAAGCAGGTCGTCCACGTCTAGGGTGGGAGGACGTCATAAAGGAAGGTTTAAAGGAAATGGGAACTTCATGGGCAGGTGTAAAAAGGGAGACGTTGAATAGATTGGGATGGAGGAGGAGCGTGCGTAGCTGTGTTAGCCTCGGGCTGCTTGGTGCTTCGGTTAGTTGTTAGTAGTAGTAGTAGTAGTTTTTGGAGATGAATCACATAAAAATAATTACTTTATATAGGCAGTATGTTACTTGTTTTAGTCAAATAATACGTTATAAGAAGCAACGCTCTAGTGTCACCTATGCTCAAGAAGTGTAAGGCTCCAATGTATTGTTGATATCAACTTTTTCCAAACTGCTTCATATGGAAGGGGGGTCGTATAAACTTCGGAGGCGGCTCATTCGACTTGAAATTGACAGTTCTAGTGCTCTTTTCAAGATTCAAAAGTGACTGTATGGCAACCAGCCCCCCCTGCCACGCCTCTTTTTCCCCTTAAGACATCTGATCAAAACTTTGAGATATCCATCTTCTTCCAAATAGTCCAACAATCAAATAACTATGCCTCAAGGGTTTATTAGCCCCCCACAGCCCCCAGAGCAAGGGCTGTAAGCTATGCAAGTTGCTGATGTTTACATGGGCAGCTTGTGCTTATATTGTGCTTTGCTATTTGCTTGCGTGTGCTTATATTATGCTGTTGTTCTAGGTGCTTGGGTTTTAAATAAATTATAAACCGAAAAATTCTACATGGTGTCAAAAGTCATGGATATCACCCAACCATCAATCAACTGGAATGCTGACAATATCGATTCAGAATGGAATGCATTTGAAAGCCATGCAGTGCTTATGTGTGAAGGCCCCCTTGCTGAAAAGTTTGAGAAAGTAAAATGTGTCTACCTCCTAATCCGGGTTGGTTTGAACAAAAGGAAATAAAACAAGAAGTGGATGCTATTGCAAAAAAAATAGATTCAGCTCCCTACATAAGAAGTCAGAGTGCTATTTCTGCAGTGGAATCTACTCACCCCAGCATGTGTGCCCTGAAAAAGGAAAAATGTGTGCCAAGTGCAAAAAACAGGACCATTTTGAAAGAGTATGTAAAAGTAAGGCTGTAAACACTGTTGCAAATGAAGCCACAAATATTCCACCATCCACAATGACATGCACAACCACAAAGAAACAGAGGTGTTCCTATATACCATCAATGATGACTCCAACAAAGTTAAAATTTTTGCTAAGATTTCTCTGTGTGGACAACATGTCAACATCCTGCCTTCCCAATACCTAAAAAAACTGTCACCAAAGCCGCAGCTGCTAAAATCCACACAGCAACTCACCAGCTACTGTGGGTTGACCATACCTCATCTAGGAGTCTGCAACGTCTATTTTTGTTACAAAATGGACCAGTGCAGTCACTTACCTTTTATGTAGTTGAGTCAAACACCAAACCCATAATCAGTTTCAAGGCAAGAAAAGACATGAATCTGATCAAGCTTGTCCTGAACATCAAACAGTCACCAGTAACCAAATATTGCGACGTATTTAAGGTCATAGGGAAACTTGAAACGGAATTTGAAATACGCTTAAAGGACAACACAATGCCCACAGTACATCCAGCAAGGAAAATACCACTAGCTCTGAAGCAGAAGCTAAAGGACAAGTTAGAATGACTAGAAAGTCTCAAAATCATTGAAAGGTCAGTGAACCAACGGATTGGGTTAATGCCATGGTAATGGTTGACTAAAAGGATGGAGGCGTAAGACTCTCCATCAACCCTGTGGACCTGAAAAAGCTGATAAAATGCCCCCAATACCCAGTCCCAACATTCAAAGATGCTGTTGCTGAGCTTGATGAAGCAGCAGTATTCAGCAAGCTAGATGCCCACTCATGCTACTGGATACTCCCACTCTCCATGCAATCTTCCTACTACACAACCTTCAGCAGTATCTATGGACAATAGGCTACTGATGGAAGAGATACCCTTTTGGTCTGGTGTTTGCACAAGACAGGCTCCAGAGAAAAATGGAAGAGGCATTTGAGAACTAGAGAGTATTAGAATACTCAAGGATGATATTATAATATATGGGAGAAACCACAAAGAGCACGACCAAAGGTTTGAAGCCCTTACTTACCAAAGACGCCCTTACTTCACTAAGTTTATTCATAAACAGAATCCTAGATTCGGGTGCTTATTTTTAGTGAGTCTGGTAAGGTAACGTCCGGTATGATTCGAACCCTAGAGAAGTGGATGGAGGTTCGAAAATTTTAACTTTTCGTCACTAAAAATCGAAAACACGTCCTTTCCTATCGAGCACCGTCTGGTAATGCACACACCCACCTATTCTGTGGTCTCCAGCAAGAAAACATTAACCTCAAAGAAGAAAAATATTTATAACCACGTGTCTGAAAACATGCTTTAGCAGAGTGATGTTGGAGAAAAAAGGTGAGTTTTAAAAAAGTTTCATACTTAAGTCATTTGTTGTCTTTTCGAAGATTTTCTTTTTGATATGCCTGATTAGTTGGTGCTCAATGTAAGGGAGGGTGAATGGTCACATAACAATTGCTGGAATTGCAGAAAATCGTGATTTTCCAGAAAAGGTTCAAATGGTCTGCTAAGGTTCGAATTTTTGTGCTCTCAGATCCATAATTTTAGCAGTCTGTGGAAGGCTTGGATCGAAATTTTAATGAAAGAAAGTGATGAATTTAACATTTAAGGCCAGTAGCAGTTACCAGTTCTCTTCTAGAGAAGTGAGCCCTTTTCACGTTCGCGCTTTTGGACGGTTCGTGAGCACTTTTGGACGGTTCGAAATGACAGAATTCAAACTTTTTATTGCCGTTTCGAACCGTTGCCGACAGGTTCCAAAAGGGTTTGAATTTACTTAAACCGAACAATTTTACTTGAAAGAACAGCATTCCGGAAGGTTTCGAAATTTAGGAAGGGTTCGAATCTAGGGTTCCTTTTAAGTTCGCTACATTGTTTTCTCTCCTTATCCTTGTGCTGAAACTCATTTTTCACAATTTTCCTATCCTTAGCAGAAAATAAGTTTTGTTAAGAATGTAGCCCGGTGAAGATTAAAAACGATCAACCCACTTTGTATGTAAAAGAAAACTTGCATTAAAGGTTACTGAAAACAGATTAGACTTTGACTTTATTGACTTTGTTGTTTCTGATCTGTTTTTATTTCAGGCAAACTAGACTTTGGAGAGTTGCTGCCAGTGGGGTTGGCACAGAAGATGAAAAGGAACCAAACTTTCCAGCCAAAGTTTATAAACCTACTAACACTAAACAATCAAAAGATGATAGCAACTGGGAAGAGCAAGCGAAACCTGAGAAAAAGCGAAAAACAAAGCAAAAAAAATTGGCACCTTAGAAATATGCACTTGCCCCAAAAAAAAACAGTTCTAGGGAAAAACGTTCTTGCTCCCGTAGAAGATTCTGAGTCGGAATTCGACATGGCAGTTGTCAAATGGGAAAACAACACGGACACGGAACATGAAGGTGTAAGCTTTGCAGAGAGTACAGAGAGAAAAGCTTCACAAGTGAAGGAGAAGAGAATGAAAAAGACACCAGCAACTGGACGAGGAGACTACAAAACTTATGAAAATTCCATCTTGAAGCAAGCTGTTGAAGATTACTTCATGGGACCATCCAGGATGAAATCAAGAGCAAAGAAGTACTCGATTCATGTAACGACGTTGCAGAACCATATAGTCAAGCCAAAGGAGGAGGGGTTTGAAGTAGAGAACGAGAAGAAACGAACGAGGGGCATACTTCGAGGACATTCTTACCTAAGTCAGGCTGAGGAAGAAAAACTGGAGGTGATTGTTTTGTGGAACCAGAGAATTGGTTTCCCATTATCAAAAGCCAACCTGCTCAACACAGTGACAATTATGATGGAAAAAGCAAACGGCGTGGCCTCATCAGAGACTGGAAAACCGACCTAGCACTGATATTATTCCTTTCTGAAACGATAACCTGCCATTTCCAAAAAAAACTCAAGAATCTTCACAGCAGGCGTTCTTCTGTAACCTGCAAAAAGATCAAAAACCGGCGTCTCAACCATGAAAATGACTTGAAGAATTTCTGGATCCAGCTGTTGACCCCCAAAGAATATGGAATGCAGATGAGACAAGGTTTCTGTTCCTTCCTCATGGAAAAAATGTTCTCACAAAGTGGGGCAGCTGCCAAGTTATATGACTCACAAGAGAAAAGAGAAAATGAACATTACTGTTGTCTTTATGGTCAATGGCGCCAGTGAATATGCAAAGCCTTTTATCATTTACAAGTACAAGTCAAGAAAAGTGCATAAAAATGTTGTGGACGGTTGTCCAGACTACATGTATTCCTCTGTGTCAGAGACAGGTTGGATGCAGGGCCCAAACTTTTGTGAAGGTATGAAAATGTTCTGGTTCCTTACCTGAATCAAAACAACTTCCAGAGACCTGTACTCATGTTTCTTGAAGGGCATGCCTCTCATTTTACACTTGAACTGAGTGAACTATGCAAAGAAGAACAATTTTAATTGGTAATACTGCTGTCAAATCCTACATTTATTCTGCAACCTCTCAATGTTGCCGTTTTTAGGAGCCTCAAGGAAAGATGGAAAGAATTTTTGAGGAGAAAAGACTTTGAAGTTACAGTCAGAGACTGCCAACCAAGGTTTGAAGAAACCAACATAAGTTTTTCATGAGTGATAGCAGAATTCATGCCAAACAATATGAACAAAGAGGCTATCAAAAGCAGATTCTGCACTTGCAGTCTATACCCATTGGACACAGCCGCAATTGATCTTGAGAAGCTAGCAGTGCATGTCGAGTCACCTGACGACCCTATTTTCATTGTCCATATCAACAATATTCAGCAAAAAAATGGCAGTCCTGACTCAGATCAACTTGTCCAAGCTTTGAAGCACACAATAGGAGATGACAAGGTTGAAGAGTTTCAGAATGTTGCCTGTAAGCAGTTGAAACCAAAGCTGGAAGATGAGAACTTCTTCAAGATTTGGATTTAATTGACAGGGCAGAATGCTTTAGAATCACAGGAAGCCACAGCTAGTCCAACTGGTTGTTCCTCCCCGCCTAGTCAAAAGAAGATGGACCTACCTCATCCACCTTACCAGGTTGTGACACAGAAACCTGGTCTACCTTGCAAACTGAGACAGAAACTGAGCCTTCTTCATCTGTCTCCCAAACCTCTGCAAATGAAACAGTGACCGTAACCCCGACCTCACCAGTCAGTTAAGAACAAGACCTTGATACTAGTCTTCTCACCTTTGTTATTAAATTCTAAGTTCCTAAGCCAGAAATCCTCGTGGACAAGATCTTCAAAGGTGACAGTGCTGAAGACAGTAATTGCAATGCTTCATCAAGCTACACCAGAGCCTGATGGTACACTCTTCAAAAGTTGGCTCCTCAGCTTGCAAAATGTCTTGGCCTACAGTTAAATCATAAGAAGGCTCCTGTGAATACTGTTGAGTGGAGGCAAGTATTTCACCAACATCTTACAAACCATCTTACATAACCAAACCATTAACATCTTACAACCAGAAGAATGAAAAGCAGAAGCAGCCGTCTAAGCGTCACAGTATGTCAGCTAGGAGTAAAGAAGCCAAGTCTTCATCAGTCCGGTTAAACACATTGTTTAGTGACTTGAACTCAGACACCATCCCAGTGAGAAAGGCTGTCTCAGATTCAGTCAAAGTTGAGCTGGAAAAGTACTATCAAGTCTGGTTCAGAGGAAAGAAAGGCAAAAAAAGTTGGTTTATTGGTTGAGTGATAGACTTCCCTAACAAAGGACAAGTTGAGCTTAAATTGATGAAGGTGTTGAACTTTAAAGAAAAAGTCCTCACATGGCCTAAGATTGACAACATTGCTGTTGTCAATGTTGTCGATGTTCTGTATTATCTAGATGTTCTGTATTATTTTAATCTTGCTGGCCTTGATGCCCCTCCCATAATTTTTTATTTTAGAGTTATCCTTTTTCAATTTTTTTTGTTTTATTATCCTTATCTATCTTTTCATATTTTATCTGATTAAATTTCTATATATGGAGGTATGTAATAGGCTATAATGTAAAAATGTATTATTTATTATAATTGTGTTGTATAGGTATTCTAATTGCTATATGACTAATCACAGTTGCATTATTTTTATTCCTGTTTTTCAATGCAGGCAGTTGCTGCAGGTGAATTACCCCCTACCAATAGCAAGATAAGTGATACATGATCAAGTTCAGTGAATATTGACCAAAGTGACACCCAATCAAGCTAGTCATTACAGAAGGCACAGAACAATTCAGTGATACAAACGCATATGACCTAGTGGCTGAATGCATCAAACCCCAAACAACAACAACAGTCAGATCTGATCCATTCCACCTCAAAAATACTAAAGGCATAGAACTGGCCTATGTTAGCTTTTGCCAAAAGTTTTGAATTGTGATTCAGCTGTACCTATTTTGTATCTTTTTGTATTTTTATCTGAATAATTGAAATAAATAACTGAAATTAAATTACTTTCAAGCCATTAGGGGTATAAAACATGAGGGTTCAAAAAGTTTTGAACCCTCAACTAGGAGGTTTCTGGTTATTTTCAAACCAGTTTGAAATCACTGGACAAAAATTCAAACACCCTGGTTACTTTTTGACGGGTTCAAATTATTTCAGAAAATGGACCAATTTTACAATTTTTGAGCAAGCTAATTAGCATAGAAGCAAAAAAAATTATGACTCATGAATGGTTCTATTAACTGGTGCAAAACTATTTTTGTCCTCAACATGCTAGATGTTGACAAGAGAAATGTGAGAACTGCTTGGATATGCATTTTTCAAAAAAGGTTTGAATCATACTAGACATTACCCTATCCCACTACAACAGACAAGAATTTTTGACGCTTGGAACATTGGCTTGTTAATATAATATTAGCTACCATTTTAACTTAACTTTATCAAGAAAAAGCCAACATGGCTACATTTTAGAGAAGATCACATGTATTTTGATGCATTGGTGCTGATCCCAATTTTTTTTGCAAAAAAAACAGGTAATGACAGTTTGAACATTACATAGCTAAAATATTGTTGGGAGCTCATTTTGTGTTGAAAACAGGAAACTGATTGAATTGAATGTTCTTTTTTTATCTGGGTGTATTGGATATAGTGTCCATGTTTTGCATTCTCAAAATATAACAAAGGCTTCACAAGATGGTGTTCCAAGTTACCACTAACCAGAGTTATCCTGTCTTGAAGGAACATTTTGACAGTGGTTTTGAAATTGCACTGTTGAATCATTGGTACCTTTACCCTAGTAGGTTTTGCAACTGGAGCCCCTAGCAAGACAGAACAGAACTATGTGCCACTGGGAAAAGAACTTTACATAATCATGTTTGGGTACAAACACTTTCATCACTATATCTATAGGTGTAAAACTGTCATAACAAAAGATCATTGCCCACTAAACCCCCTCCCCCATCATGTCCACTCCACAATGAACCAGCATGATTGCAGCAAATAATGATCCAGATCCAGCCATATGACCTTAGAAATACACTACAATCCTGGATCAGATATTTTGGTACCAGATGCACTCTCTCAGCTTCACTGCACTCTCTCAGCACAGTGATGCCCAAATGCAGAATGAAATTGAAGTCTATGTACAAGCATTTATCTGCCAGTAAGCAATGTACCAGAAATCTCTACCAGTAAGCAATTCCAAACTACAAGAGATATGCCATTAGACAAAGAAAGATGCTCAACTCAGGACACTCATGGAATTTGTTTTTAGGATTTTATAGATTGTTTTTTTAGACAGCCTAACTGTAGACTTAGCCTATACCCTATTTTATATTATCTTGCTTTCTTCAGAAGATTCAATCACTTACACTGCTACCAAAAGCATCTAACTACAATTGATTATCTATACTATAGAGATTATGACCTAGTGAGATTAGGCTAGCCAGTAAATTTGTAGTTTCCATAACAATTTATCTAGGATGAAAGTGAATACATCACTTGATGCCTCTTTTTATACTCTTTCATAATTCAAGAATTGATTCTCTGGGAGTCCTTAATGGAGCACCAAAAGGTAAAACAGTCCATAATCATCAAAAGTTCAACAACATGTTCCTATAAAAAATGTCTAGTGAGAAAAATTGCAATTTGCAGCTGATTCAAAAATGGTTATGCTATTGTTATTTTCCTTAATATTAATAGTAAAACATTATTTCGAAAACAAATTTGCAGGAATTTCAGAAGAGCCTAAAACTCTTGAAAAATGATGTTGTAGCAAATTGTCATTTCTGAGGGGTTTCTGGCTCTTTTTAAAAATGTCTGTAAATTTGTTTTCATAATAACATTTTACTATTACAACTAATGAAAATAATAATTCTTATTCCTGAATTAGCTTCAAATGATAAATTTTTCTCATTAGCCAATCCTTTTTATATAGCCTACCCTATGCCTTTTAAACTTTTGGATACTATAAGCTGTTTTGAACCCTTTTAGTCTTTTAAGGGCTCAGAATGTAATTTCCCCCAGATGCAATTATTGAATTATGAAAAAGCATAAAAAGGCATCAAATAGTGTATTCAGTTTCATCCTAGCTAGATTAGACTTTGTTGACAGCTGCAAATTCAACACCTAGGCTAGTATAGGCTACAAAATAATTGCTGAAATGTGTCACTACTCTCTCTTTTGATACCTTTAAGATTGCCATTGACAAAAATTGGTCAATTAAACCATGGAAGACAAAGTGGCATGCAAGCAATTCAATGAAACAAACCTGATCAGTCTTGCACAATGGGTCAAACCAGCCCAGTTGTAGAAGAGAGAAGTTATTGGACACAATTTTCTTGATAATAAAATACATTTTTGGCTATACAAATGGATCTATCAAACCATAATAGCCTAGGCTAGTCTAGGCTAGCCAACTTGTTGAAAACTGAGAGGCAAAAAAGGCTAAAATCCTACTTGAGAAAAAAGCATCAAATAAGCTTAAATATAGAAACTGAGACGGCAGGCAATCCTTATTTAATGATCAAACTTCTGGTAAATTTTGTTTCACAAGATAGGTTATTTGGACTAAATAAATCACATGCCAAATATTTAAAACTTAGCGAGACCTTTGTCATAATTTGAAAAATATTAATTAACTTTTGCTACATTGATACAAAATGGTACAGATTCATTTCTGCTAATTAAACATTATTCTAATACCAAAGATAAAAATTATTTATTTGTTATTAATAGATTTGTCATATTTTTTATTTATGGCTCTTTGGAAAATAATGGAAATAGGATTTTTCAAATTGGAAGGCAAAGGATTTAATTAAAAAAACATGACTTCTACTGTTCAACTCTCAAAACAAGCTATCACTTTGAAAGGATCTGCTCAAATCGTGTCAGAATTTTTTAGTAGGATATAATTTGTACTCGATTTTCTATTTTACAAAGCTTGGTCACTATTAATAAGCCTAACTTTTACACCCCAGGATGAAGTTAGGCCTATCTCAAGTCACTTAGGAATAGCATGGGCCTATTCAAAACTTCCTTGTTTGCTAAAGCTCTCTATAGTTTTCTTTAAAAAAAATTCTTATACATCTATTTCCAACCCAGAGAAAATTATGGTTAGTCTTATTGATAGACTACCCTTTACAACAATCAAATAAAGGTTATGCCTAATTCTCCTGCCAATATAAAACCAGATAATTTGTGTGACCTAAAAATTCTATCTAGCTTATCTCTGCAAAGACCCATCTATTATTATAACTAAAGCAGATTAAAGCAATTTCTATTATCTAAATTGCAAAATTACATTGATAGCAATAACCTACAGCAATAACCCACAATCATACTGATCAGTTTGCTCAGAAAATTATGTATGAATTAAAAATATTCAAACAAAGTGGCAAAATTACCCCAGAATTTTTTTGCAGTTCATATGATTGACTTACAAATAGAGTAATAGAGCCTTTCTTAGCCTATGCTCTTTCCAAATATAATAATCATATTGGTTGAAATGAATTTTGCCTCCACCCTATATATACCAATTCAAGGTGTATATTTGCACATGGGAGGGGGGGGGGGGTGAATTGTAAACTAGGCCTACCTCTCATTTATGTCAGAAATGAAATTTACCCCCACCCCCCTAATGTGCAAATATATAGGGTAAGACACCCAGTAGTCGGACACTTTAATCACTTTGAAAACTTTTTGACATTTAAACTACTCTAGCTACTGTATTATACCACCTAGAAACTTAATTTTTGTATCAAAAAATTTCTGAAGAATTTCTGAACAAGTAGGTTACTAATTCAAATAGTTTCACTTGTACAGTGCCTCCTATTTTTGAATTTACTAACAAGTGACAATTCCGCCTAAACTTGGACATACAAACGGCTCATTGTAAATTGGTTATTAAAATAGTATAAAAGATTCTGTCCGAGAATAGGCAGGTGGCCGACTACTGGGTGTCTTACCCTACTGTGAATTGGTAAATATAGGGGTGGGAGTAAAATTCATTTCTGACAAAAATGATTATTATATTTGGAAAGAGCATAAAAAAGGCATCAAGTGGTATGTTTACTTTATTTGTAAGTCAATCATATGAACTGCAAAAAATTTACCCACAATTATTGGCTAGGCTATAGTAAATTTTTCTCCTGTAGTACCTTTTAATGAAAATTTTATTGTCTACCAAAATTACATAAGCAAGGTATTCCCTTAAGGCCCATCATAGCTTGTACATAAGCCCCACCTCAAACATTGGAAAATGGTTATGTACAGCCTTCAAACCATTGCTTTATTCTAACAAATCATACGTATGTAATTTTGTATATTAAGTCGAAAAACTCAAAAACATAAGTATCTCAGAAAATACAATTATTATAAGTAGTTTTGACATTGTCTCTATGTATACCAATATTGATGTAGCAGTATCTGAACAACTATTAGAAAACAAAATAAACAAAAATTATCATTTAATAAAAGTTTCAGCTGCAGAAATAGAAATAGAATTATGGGGCAAATGAACTTAGGGTTTTTTTAGATCACCTTAATACATCTGATAGAAATTTACCATTTACCTCAGAAATTGAAATTGCAAATAAAACCCCATTCCTAGATGTGTTTATTATTTGTAGAATATTTAAACTCAATTTCACTATTTACAGAAAACCAACACACAACAATAGATATTTACATTTTGAATTAAACCACCCCCACAAGTTAAAAGAGCTGTTGTAATCTCATCAATTGTGCCCTAAACATTGTGCTCTTCTGATTCCTACATCACAGCAGAACTAGATTTTATCAGGGACATACTTTTTGGAAATGAGTATTCTATTTTATTTATTAATAATACAATTAACTATAGACTGAAAAGACATTGCTGTAAAATCAATGGTAGTTTACCATGCAATAATCTTAATAAGCCCTCAAACATAACTTACCTCTAATGCACCCCAAAAATCACTACAATTCTTAAAAAAGTCTGCACAAAATAATCTGTATGTAGTTTTTACCAATAATTTCAAAATCATAAATTTCCAAAAATTCTGGTAAAGATAAAACCTCAGTTACTCGTCAAAGAGGGGTCTATCAAATACCATGCGATTTTGTCACATACTATGTAGATAGAACTCACCAGAATTTAGAGAAACGCCTAAAACAGCATAAAGATGATATTACTAAAGTTCTAAATTCTAATACTGCTACTGTTTCTTTTGATTCTGCTTTAAGCAGTCATGTATTTGAAAACCTAGCCACAAAATGCTTTTTGAAGAATCCACCCTTATTAGCAATGACATAGGCATAAACCTGGTAGTTTGACAAGCAATTGGAACCAGACTTAAGATTAATGATAATATTCCCTTAAATAGGGACTTGGGGGAATATTCACTAAATGCTCTCTAGGCCTACACAAATTTAATTAAAAACAATCTTACAGAGTATTAAAAAAAAAAGTATACATTAACACAGAGCCAGTCACAAATATACCTTTGAGGTTAGCTGCCAAAAAGGCAAGATTAACAGTCAGAATGTGTTTTAATTATTCTTCTTTCATTTCAATGAATTGCCTTGTTTCATCTTACTTTATTTATCAGTCCTGGTTGAACTTTGCTAAAGTATGGATGCTGAGACTGTTTTAAAAATTATCATTTTAGTTTTTATTGGTTGTATCTTGTTGTAAGTCTTTCTTCTTTTATATAGTTATGTTTTGCTGAGGATGGTCCTTGGCAGGGGTGTCCTGATGCTCATTTTATTAGAGGGGGGGCAATCTTTTTAAATTTTACCAAATTGCTACCTGATTTATGCCAAATGTTCTGCAGAAGTCAAGAATTTTGCAAAATTTTGGTTGATTTTGCAAAATTTCTGCTGAATTTTCCATCTTCAGTGAAAATTTTACCAAATACCAAAAACGTTGGGGGGGGGAGGGGGGGGGGGCGCCAAGAAGGTAAAAATTTCACCAAGAAGGTGGATAAAAAGGTAGGGATCTTGTTATTACACTCACATTGTGTTTGTGTCATGCTGCTGTAAAATAGGGGCAGTCCAAAAACCTATCTATTTTTTCCAGAGTGCCAAAAAAAAGTAGTCTTTCCCATAAAGAGTTCTTTTATCCTAGGATAAAGTACTAGTCTAGTCCTAACAATCAGGCAATCCCAACTATCTAAATCTGTATATGCATAATGTCTGAGATTTGGAGTTTATTGTCTATGAATAGGAAATATGCTTTGTAATCAGGATATCCATTCATGATCAAGCACTAGCTGAATACTGGGGGTCTTACCCTTGGCTACACAATAATATTTGGGGTAAAATTATTATAAGATTCTGAATACTAATAACACTATCTCTGACATTTTTCAACCTGAAGACTCCTTCCCATAATGTTTTCTTAGGAGTTTAGTGAGTCATGCCACTGACTTGCATTCCAACCAAATAACCAGGAATACCAGGACTTAAACCCCTGTCCTTGGGGTTGACTAAGGGTTTCAAATCTAGCATGCTAACCTCTCCACTATTTATCAACTTAGTTTTCATATATTCATATTTTTTCAGGCTATGGAATAAATGGCATTCTTTATCAAAGAGGTGTTTATCCTCAAGACACTTTTAAATCAGTGCAACATTATGGAATACCTCTTCTTGTGTCCACTGATGAGAATGTTAACAAATATTTAGCCACAGTTCTTGGGCAAGTAGAGTGTAAGCTTAGTTTATCAATTATACAAAAATAGATATTATACTACTGTGCTGGTCAGTCAGCAACTGTTTTAGTTTAACTGAACCCCATGCAACTCAACCCATTTAACTGAAACCTCATGCAACTCAGCCCCTTTTAACTCAACCCTCATTCAACTCTATCCCTTATAATTCAACTTTTAGTTTATGATGCCTAAACAGGGGTTGAGTTAAACAAAAGTTGAGTTGTATGGGGGTTTCAGTTAAACAAAGTTTGCATGCAAAATTAGAGCTTGCATTGGGTGAATCAGGTATGTCTATCATGTGTAGAAAGTCTTGATGTTTATTTATTTGAAATAGAAACCCAGGTCACCTAGAACAGAAAGGTAAGAATATTACATCCTTCCTCCTTCCCAAACTAGCGAGCTGGTACAAAACATAATAAAACAAATTACACTTTTAAATGCTAAACACACGGTCATAATAAGTTAATGTATTTATTTATGATGAGGTACTAGGCTTGCTCTTTTTTTTTCTTTTTTTTTTCACAATTTTCAATTAAATTTTGAAACAGGGGGGGTGGTGGTATTCCTTTAATTAACGGATTACCATTTCACAGGTTAAGCCTCGGGACTGGATTCACAGTGTGACCGGTACGGGTTATGTAGGGGGTTTCATGGAGTTCTGTATGGGTCACGTGACTGGTGCTTGGTACAGGAATGGGCCTGTTAAATGTTGGGCTATGAACGCAAGTGAAGGGTTTCAGATGGTTTTCATCTGGTGTTCTAGGGACGGGGGTAGGCATTGTTTCTGATAGACTCAGTGGTGTGGTTGGAGTATCTGTATGGGGAATCTCTTCAGTTGTGGTGGCGTCTGGTGACTGAGGTTGCTGACAGACTATCTTTATGTGGCGCCTGTAGGTTGCTCTGTCGTTGGTCTTGACTATCTAGGATCTGGGATTCACATCTGCTCTATTGACAATGCCCGCCTGCCAGAGTTTGCCATGGATTTGGGCCTGTACAGGTTGTCCAATTTGTAGGGGTTTCAGTTGCTTTGACTGTTGATCATAGTACTTGCTCTGGCGTGACTGTTGCTTCATTTGATTCAGTCAAAATTGCTTGTGGTTAATGGTCTTTGGTACAAGCAATTCTTTGGTGCATGGGATTATTGATCTGATATTTCTGCTCATTAGCAATTGTAATGGTGAGGCCAGACAATCAACTGGGGTGATCCTGTACTCTAGCAACGCCAGCTCAAAATCATTTCCAGCAATATTGGTTTTACTCAGGATATCTTTGGCCGTCTGTATGGACCTTTTTGCCAATCCGTTTGATTGGGGGAAATGTGGTGAGGATGTGGTGTGAGATATTTCCCAATCCGATATGAATTTTTGGAAGACAGATGATGTAAATTGTGGGCCATTGTCAGTAATGAGAATAAACGGAATTCCATAAAAAGAAAAATGCTTTTTCAGGTATAGTATTATTTGGTGAGCATTTGTACTGCTTCCCAATCTATCGACTTCGAAAAATTGACTGTAATAGTCAACTGTAATGAGGAAGTATTCTCTGTTTTTGTAAAAGAGGTTGCAACCGATTTTTTCCCATGGTAAGTCAGGGATGTCATGTGGCCTCAAGGGCTCTTTCTGGTTAGAGTTCTGGAGTCTGGTGCATGCATAGCAGTGTTTCATATGTTCCTCAATATCTTCTGTCATCCTTGGCCAAAAAATGACGGAGCGAGCACGCTTTTTAGTTTTTTCGATACCCAGATGTGATGCGTGCATGCAGTTGAGGATATCTTTGCAGGAGTTTTTGGGTATGACCAGGCGATCTCCTTTTAGTATGATTTGGTCTATGACCATTAGGTCATGCCGGACTTTCCAGAATGGGGTGAGAGTTGCTGGGAGATTTTTTCTGGATGCTGGCCAACCACTTCTGATTGTCTTAGCCAGCTCAACCAATTGAGTGTCAGCTGCTGTCTCTTGTTTGAGCTTTTTAAGTCTGTCATTGCTGATTGGTTGGATTGACATAACAGAATGCACATATGATTCAATATCTTTTTGCATCTCTCCATCCTCTTCAGGGAGATGCATGCGTGACTGGGCATTGGCAACTGGAATCTCTTTGCCTGGGTGGAATGTTATGGCGAAGTCGTATGGTTGGATTCTCAGTAGCATCCACTGGAGTCTTGGTGACGACTTTGATATTGGGCAATTCAGGATCACTTGGAGAGGCTTGTGATCCGATATGATTATGAACTTCTTGCCATATAGGTATTGGTGGTAGTGTATGCAGCCAAAGAGAATAGCGTATAGTTCCTTTTCTATCTGCGAGTAGTTCTGCTTGGTGGTGTTCAAAGAGTGTGATGCAAAGGAGATTGACTTCCCATTTTGAAGAAGGGTGGTTCCTAGGCCAAACTTTAAAGCGTCAACTTGTAGTTCGATGTTCCCTGCTTTTGGATCAAAAAATGTCAATGAGCTGCAAATGGATTCTTTGATGTTGTTCAATGCTATATTGTGTTGTGGCTCCCACTTGAGCTGTTTCTGTTTTGCCAGGCTACGTAGGGGCTGATTTAGTGATGCTAGATTGGGAATGTACCTTGCTAGGTAGGTCATCATTCCCAGTATGGTCTGTAGTTCATCCTTGGTAGATGGGGGTCTCATTTCTTTCCGTGCACGGACCTTTCGTGGGTCTGGGTAGATACCACCTTTTGATATTATGTGTCCAAAGTATGGTATGCTGTCGGACCCAAACACACATTTTTTTAGGTTGAATTTCACAGTCCTTTATCGTGCTCTGATTAGTGCACTGCGAACATTTGCGTCATGCTCCTCTATGGTTTCCCCAGATATAATGATGTCATCAACTATGACGGAAAAACCTTTAATGCCTTCAAATGCCTCTTCCATACAGCGTTGAAATTCATCCTGCGCTGAAATCAACCCAAATGGCATGCGTTTGAACATGTATCGGCCGTATGGAGTGTTAAATGTTCTTAGTTGAGATGATTCGTTGTCAAGGACGAGAGACCAATATCCATGACAGGCGTCCAGCTTGGTGAAAAATTTAGCACTGGAGTGTTTTAATATTGCTTTGTCAAATGTGGGCATTGGGTGGTGGGGTCTTTTGATGGCCTTGTTCAGGTCCTGTGGGTCAATGCAGACCCGGAGGCCTGCACACGCCCTAATGCTGAGAAGAATCGTTCGTTGCTGGCAGTGGTCACAAACAAAGTAGTGACTAGTCTCATCAGTTTTAGCACTGCAGAAAAGGTAATGGGATTGGAAAAAAATTCGATAGTATGGAGAAGATCCAATTTTGAAATATCACTTTCTGAAAGATGCAACTTGAAAAGAGAAACCTAGAATTCTATGACTTAGTCACTGACACTGAGAGCCCACAACTGTTTCCACTTTCGAATATTCATGAAAATCGGAACTTGAGGGGTCAAAAGCAGATAAAACATTGAACAGAAGCATATTTTGCAGGAAACGCTGGTCCATCTTAATCATGAAATGGTCTATTACCATGAAGTATAGAAGTTTAGTGGAGCTGATTGAGTTGGCTGATCGATATTGCGTTTACCAGTTGCTGATTCTGAAAGAAAGTCTTTGAGAGGAATGGAAATAGCTTAACTTTTCTTGATTCGAGCACTGGTTTTAGATTGTGGAGATTTCAATTCCATGATACCATGGAAAGCCAAGAGTTGTTTTTGCTTAAATTACTCCATCTATTATCATTTCTTAGCTTTGGTGTGTCTCTTCTTCCAGAAATAAATGCAAGTACCTTATAAATGAGCAAATTTTTGATTTGAAATTGCTCTGATAAACAATGTACAATGACTAACACTTTTTGTATTATTTGCAAAGTTAAGACAAACGGTGTTGAATTGATTTTGTCCAGTAGTCCTTTTGCTTCACACGCCGCCTCGCGGTTAGAACTAAGAGGGACTGCATAGAAGCGGTGCAATCAAATTTGGCCTTCACCATGTAATAGAGTGGACTGTGCAAAACAAAATACAGAAGCCAAGTTTTTTGAGCATTCAATCCATTCGTAAGTCTTAAAGTAATGCAACCTGAATTTTCGTCCATTAGAAGTGGAAGCCGGATATCTATCAAGAAAAGGTTGGCTAGTCTGTCGTAACGCGTCCTTGAGGTATCTGAAAGAGGCCCTTGACGGCTACTTCAACTAGAATCCGCAACAAACTGAGGGATGCAGACCAAACTTTATATTGACCTGGGTTTTTTATTGTTCCGCTTGTTTCCAAAACACTTTTGCAGGTGGAAGAATCTGTTTCAGCTAACACAACACTTTCAGCGCTCACAGTATTGTCAGTCTCTTGCACTGAAGTTTCTTCATGTTTCTTCCTTATTTTCACTGAAAAAAAATCCTAGTTTGTAGTCACTTTTTACTCATAGCTTTAACACGAATTTGCAAGAACCACAAAGATAAATTGGCCGGAATATTGACCGGAATAAAGAATAGGCTAATCGACCCGATTCTTACGGAGTCGCTAATTCCATTATTAGCTAAAATCCTTATTGCTGTGTTCTGAAAAATATAATCCCTTTTCTTTCTTCCTTTAGCCTTTTCTACTCATTTTACTCTACTTTTTGTGGGAATAGTTTAAAATATTTGTGCTAAAAAAGAGTGTGATTTTAAGGAATATGTTAATTTTATGTTTATACTAATGAAATTGCAATAGGCACATAACCGTCCAAATGCTAATTCTAGTGATGGAAATCATCTTTGGAAATTATGATTCTTTTAATTTTGGACTGATATTGGCTATTGTTCTTTCTTGTCCACATAGATTTAATGAAAAAGGTTAAATTTTAGAGAAAATGCTAATTTTTTGTTGTTTTTTTTCAGCCTGGGTGGCTGAAAACAAGGCAGAACGACTTGTTCTTGTATTAAAAGATATTGATACAAATGATGTCTTGGAAAGGTGGGAATTCCGGGTCGAGTGTGAAAAACCTGCTGAAACGGCGTCTAAGTATAGTTTCTATTTATTTTCCTCCCATCATTATTGTTTCATTTTGATCATCTGTTTACTGCCTTTGTTTTCTGTCAGGATCTGCCTATTTCTTTTGGTTGGTTTGTTTCAACTTACTATGCGTTTTTTGTTCTCGTTCTTGAAAGTGTCCATCTTTTTCAGTTTTTTTCCATTATTGAGTTAAAAGTTTCTATCTTTTTTACTTTTTTCCCATTATTTAACAATTACATTCGATATGCATGGAAGTCTTTTTCTTACTGCTCTTGTTTGTTTTTTAGCCTTTTCCACTAACAATCTTTAGCCATCTATCCCCCCCCCCGTCCCGCCTCTGTTTCTCTGAGTCACTGCCGTAGATCTACTCTCCCCATTCTGTAAGGGGTTGAAGGACCTTTGCTTTGGACTTAACCTCTAGGCTGAACTAAAGTTTGTTTCCTACTACTATTAGGAAAATACTAAGGCTGCATATAGGAGATATCCTTAAAAAGCGTCCATTAGATATCACTAGAGACTCCATTCCCGTTTAGTAGTTCGACTTGAAGCTTCTTTGGGATCTAGTCTTGCATAAAATAACCAGTTCATTCTTCTTTAGTAGATCCATTTAAAATAATGGTGTTCAACTTGGGTAATTAGGCAGGCAGAGGGTTTTTTGGGCCTTTCCCTTCTTCTAATATTGATATTTTTGTAATATTAATATATTCTTCGGCCGTTTTTTAACTTTTAATAATTGAAAGCTGAGTTTGGTGGCTGAAGAATTTGAAGCTTCGGCCATCTTTCACATTCTGGCCAAAGTTGTTAATGACTCCCCCTTCACCGTCAAACCCTGCTTATCTGTATATCCTTAATTCAAAATTCTTCTTATCCTGTTTGTCGCTCTGTAAGTTCTGCTTTTAACTTTCTAAGTTACCCATCTTGATTCCCTCCTCTTCGTTTTTTATGTCCCTGCTATGATTAATTTAATTATGAATATTAGCCCCCCTCCACCCTTCGAAAGAAATAAAATTATCTGGCTTACCCTAAGATTTCGCCTTTATTCTCTTGTTCAAGTAGATATATTTGTTGAAAAAATGATGTTCCGAGCACAGAAAGTAAAAGCAAACAAAAGCGGTGACTGGTATGAAATTCTGAAGCAAGATAGAACGTCACTTCGGATTCATAAATCCCATTTCGTTGCTACTATGTTCAAACGTTCCATAACGTAACATAAACTTACGTATCGTGAAATTCTAAAAAAACGTAACCTTTCCATAACGTAACATAAACTTACGTACCATATCGTAAAATTCTAAAATAACGTAACCGTTCCATAACGTAACACAAACTTACGTATTGTAAAATTCTAAAAATTACGTATCGTAAAATTCTAAGTAGAGCTTGAGTGTACTTAGCGCTACTTACATTACAGACTAAATTTGCTCCGTAAGATTGCATAACCTAACATAAAATCTTAATCTATGTTTATGTAAAATGTTTATGTGGCGTAGCGTAAAAGAACCATTATATACTGTTCAAGGAAATGCCAAAAACTGTCTGAAAGAATACCTTGACTGAGTTTTTGTTAATTGGGATGTTAATATCTCAATGATGGTAAAGTCATGAACTAAGAATAGAAGAGCTTTTTTATAAAATGAAAACGATAAAGCAGCATGTGATTGTTTATGCGTTTAGGAAAAATGCCCTTAAAAAGAATATTGACTCAAACACATTATCCCAGTTAATTTTTTATGCTAAAAAAAAATATAGCAAAATGTCGATAAAGAAAGTGTAATATAATAGGCTATATCTTCGACATATTTCCGTTTATCAAGTATTAATTCAGTTCATTTGATTTTATCTTTCTGACCTTAGAAAAAAGAGTATCTTTTTCTTTCAGAAAAAAATATGTATGTGCATTTTTCCCCTCACCAAGCGGATGGGATAATATGATGAGTCACCCATGGGCGCCCATAAGCTGAATTCCAGGGGGGGGGGCAAACTTCGTCTAATTGCTACTTTTAATGCTATATAATATAAATCTCAGAACAAAAATACAAAAATAAGGCAGCATCATTCAGCCAGGGGGGGGGGGGCAAAAGCCCCTCCCCGGCCCCCCCATATGGGCGCCCATGGAGTCACCAGTAAAGAAGTTTACCACTTTATAATCACCAAGTAAATTTCCATAATGAAGTCGCAGTAAAATATTCCACTGTACTTTCCGCCGAAATGTATTTTAATAGTCCTGTAATTTCTTATGGGTGGGGGGGGGGGTTATATGGTTTTATAATATGCTTTGTTTTGCCGTATTCCAGAATGCATTTGGTTGAGTCTTTCATTTCATTTTCTATCTACTCTAGCAAATCAGGCCCGGTTGGCAAAAAGGACTTGAAGAAAATACAAGCTGAAATACGTGATGTCATGCGTCAAGTTACGGCTAGTGTTTCTTTCCTTCCACTTCTTGAAAGCGTTTGTACGTACTTATCTTATATCCTACGAATATAACAACCTCTCTCTCTCCCCATTCCTCTACATCATTCTCTCTCTCTTCTCTCTCTCTCTCTCTCTCTCTCTCTCTCTCTCTCTCTCTCTCTCTCTCTCTCTCTCTCTCTCTCTCTCTCTCTCTCTCTCTCTCTCTCTCTCTCTCTCTCTCTCTCTCTCTCTCTCTCTCTCTCTCTCTCTCTCTCTCTCTCTCTCTCTCTCTCTCTCTCTCTCTCTCTCTCTCTCTCTCTCTCTCTCTCTCTCTCTCTCTCTCTCTCTCTCTCTCTCTCTCTCTCTCTCTCTCTCTCTCTCTCTCTCTCTCTCTCTCTCTCTCTCTCTCTCTCTCTCTCTCTCTCTCTCTCTCTCTCTCTCTCTCTCTCTCTCTCTCTCTCTCTCTCTCTCTCTCTCTCTCTCTCTCTCTCTCTCTCTCTCTCTCTCTCTCTCTCTCTCTCTCTCTCTCTCTCTCTCTCTCTCTCTCTCTCTCTCTCTCTCTCTCTCTCTCTCTCTCTCTCTCTCTCTCTCTCTCTCTCTCTCTCTCTCTCTCTCTCTCTCTCTCTCTCTCTCTCTCTCTCTCTCTCTCTCTCTCTCTCTCTCTCTCCCTCTCTCTCTCTCTCTCTCTCTCTCTCTCTCTCTCTCTCTCTCTCTCTCTCTCTCTCTCTTTCTCTCTCTCTCCCTCTCTCTCTCTCAATTTCTCTCTCTCTCTCTTTCGTTTCTATGTCTCTCCTCTCTCTGAGAAAGAATTACTCTTTATTGTTAACAGTATTTTACTGAGAGCTTGTGGTATTTTAAAGCATATACAACAACGATGGTAAATTACTGCTCTCAGTAGCAAAAAATCTTTATGAGGAAAAACAGCATCTGAAACGTTATTTTAGCTCAAAATAAGATATTATATCTGGTGAAGGTTAAAAACTGATCCGCTAGCCTACCCTTTATTTTATTTTTTCTAAATTTAGGGGAAGTTTTGAGGTCAGGTCATACTAATCATAATTTAACGCTTAGTAATGTATCTATTGGCGTTAAAACTTAATATTGTTTGTGTTCTTTGTCTTAATCTGTTGTCAATCTTTTAAAAGTTTTAGAATAGATTATTACGCAGCTTTTAATCAAAATTGTGAATAGACGCCAAATTTGTATCTATTTTAGTATTTCATATCTTCTTTCATTTTGAAGTATACCTTTTCAGAAATTTGTTAAGTATAATTTTCGACGTACTAACTTAAATTAGGCATATTTTCTTCCAAGACTACACTGCCCTTCTATGACGAACAAATAAACGTTCAAATGAGGATAAGTCCATTTATTAGACGATGAGAACAGATACAAAAGCCTGGATATTTCGACCACATATACAGCGATCGACATCAGCAGGTCTACTAAAGCATTAAAATCAAAACTACATATTTATACATTTTGTTCTGTATACATATGTTAGTTTTGATTTTAATGCATTAGTAACCTATATCTGTTAATGACAATCGCTGTATATGTGGTCGAAATATCCAGACTTTTGTATCTGTTCTCATTGTCTAATAAATGGACTTATCCCCATTTGAACGTTTATTTGTTACTACATATAAGAAGTAGTAATATATAACATGATAAAATAATATAATAAATAAATCTATTTAAATACATAAAATAAAGACAGTATAATATATCAAAATAAAAATAAATAAAATAATAAACGAAATGCAATAAGCACAGTTTAACAAAAATATAAAACAAATAAAATATAACAAAGAATATTCATAGAGGATTAATACGTTTGGCTTTGTTTTGTTTCTTCTGAGCAATTTGTCTTATTCAACTTTTTGCCCTATCCTTTTGAGCCCCTCCTGTCTCCTCTCTAACATTTTTTTCTGCGTAGAATACCTCCATCCGGTTAGAAAAGTAAAATTAATAAAACAAAACTTCTGAAGTTTTCTAAAATTTAAGAAGAGGTTTAATTTTCGTTTTTTATTAAAAAAGGCCAAATTTGTACCCGTTTCGGTATTTCATACCTTCGTTCACTTGAAAAAGATTAATAAAAACTAATATGTTCCAGATTTGTTTGAAATTCTTGTCTACAGTTTGCCACATTAATTTTTTTTCTGTTCTTTTGAGTGTATGCCTCTCGTCTGTTGCTCTCTAGCAAGAGTGTTATTTTTTTATATATTTTTTTTCAAGGAATACCTCCGTTTATGTTATTTCCACAGAGTTTAAGGCCTGTATAAATGAGCTGTAGGCTTAAAAAAAGATGAATAAAATTAGAACTGTTTTGGACTCGTTTAAAGTTCTTGGCTACAATTTCTTATTTCCAATGTTTTTTTTGGGGGGGGGGGATTACAGATAAAACCAAAATTTACTTTCAATGCAAAACATTTAACTAATTCTAAATGTCAAACAATGTCTAGTATTGTCATTACACTGCAGTTTTCAATTTTGTTGTGAGAAGAATTGAATTCTATTAAATCGTTGCTTCTTTTTTTTTCTTTTTTTTTTATCGTTACTACCAAAAGACGCATAACTGTATGTGGAGGGTTTATTTTTTAATAAAAATTGAAGCCCAGTCTTTGCCTGATTTTTAAAGATATATGTGTGTTTGTGTAAGTTTCCACTTGACCAATTCAAATAAAATATTTCATTTCACTGTCCTTGTTACTTCAAAAAACTAATAATGAAATCTAAATAATAAAACTCAATTATTAAATTGCTTTAAATATCTTGTATACACCCAATGAATAGATTATGTTAAAATATTTCTGACAGAGAATAAATTTTTTTTTGCTTTCTCTTTAAAGATTTAAACTTTAAAGATCTAAGACCAATCTAAATCATAAAAACTAAAATGTGTAGTTTTTTTTTCATTTATTTGAAATTTGAAATTTTTCTAGGAGTTGAAATTGTGTTGTGACTATTCGTATTAATAGAAATTTGCTTACTTACGTACTACTTACTTAAAACCGAAAATAAAACTAAATTGTTTCAGGTTCCTTTGAAGTTCATGTCTACACAAGTACTACAGATTTTCTTTAATATCTTCTGACGCCAAAAAATATATTTATATTTTTTTATTGTGACATTCTTCCATGTTCGTTTCTAGTTCTTACCTACATACGTACTGTATATTGTCTTAGAAAAATTTTAGACACAGAGGATTTCTTTTTTCGCGCTAAAATATTTAAACCTTAAAATTGAACATTGAAACTTAAACAACAAAAACTAAGTTATTTTAAGTGTGTTTAAAGTTCTTGTGCTCAACAACAGAGAAATATCTTTCTCTTTCTTCTCTCTTAAACAACTTGAACCGTAAAATGAAGCTAAAAAAAAAATAATTCTTCCATGTTCCATTGAAATTCATATCTATATCGCACTGTAGATTCTCTTAAAAACCTTCGGACACAGAAAAATATCCTTTTTTTGCTTAATATTTCAAACTTCAAAAATGAATCGTTCAATTTTAAATAATAAAACTAAATTCTTTCAGGTTCTTTTATAGTTGTTGTCCACACATGTACTCTAAGCAGTCTTATAGAATCCTTTGAAACAGAGGAATACCTTCGTCTTATTTCTCTATTAAATAATTTAAGCTTTAAAATGGTAAAATGAAGCTAAAAACTGACCCTAAAATTTTCCCATATTTGTTTTAAGCTTTTATCTGCATACGCACTGTAGATTCCTCTAAAAAAAAGGATCAGAAAAATATATTTCGTCTTCTTCTCTCTTAAAAATTTTAAGCCTTAAAACCAAAAATTAAACTTCAATAATTAAAAAAAAATTACTTTCAGGTTCCTTTGAAGTTCTTGTTTACACACGCACAGTAGATTCCGAGAGGCCAGATCAATGGCTCGAGTCCGAAGCACTTCTCATTCCAAATTCAGAGACCGTTAACCTCAGACACTTTTCTACATCTCTGCACAAAGTTGAAGCTATGGTTAGCTACAAAATTAGCGATTAAATTCATTGTTAAAACCTTTTTTTCATTTTTTTTTCTTTTTTTATTTTTTTAAATGAAGATGCAAAAAAAACTGTTTTCAAAACTTAACGGGGAGATGTATTCTTTTTTTAGTAAAAGCACAGTAAAGGGTATTTTTTAACATCTAAGAGGAGGGGGGGCCTGACTAATGGCTGGAGTACAAAGCGATTCTCATTTCAAATTCAGAAACATTCAACGTAGAGATGCTGTTTTAAATTCTCTGCAAAAAGTAGAAACTTCGGTTAGGTATAAAATTAGTGCCTAAATTTATTGCGAAAACGATATTTTTAATTTTTTTGTAGAAAATACAATAACAGGTATTTTTCCACATCTAGGACGGAGAGGGGGGGCAAACCTGACCAATGGCTAGAGTACAAAGCGATTATCATACCAAGTTCGAAATATTTAACGTAGAGACACTTTTTATCATGTCCGCATAAAGTAGAAACTTTGATTGGTTACAAAATTAGTGGTTAAATTTAATGTTCAGTTTTTCTCGATTTTCTCTTAATGTAAGTACAAAAAATTTTTTTTTTTTTAACATCGGGGGGGGGGGGTAAACCTGATCGGTTTCTAGAGTTAGTAGTTCTGCTCATTACGAACTCCGAAACATTTATCCAGAGACAGTTTTCAATATTCTAAAGCAAAGTAGAAGCTTTAATTAGCTACACAATGAATTATTAATTCTTGAGTCTTGGAAACGTAATTTTTTTTTTTTTTTTTTTTTTGAGGAAGGTACAAAAAAGTTTTTTTTTCAAAATTTAAGGATGAGGGACATTTCGTTTTGTTTTTTTTATATTTTTTTATGAAAATACAATAAATAGTGTTTTTAGAGAACAAGGTCGGGGGAGGGGGGGGGGGTCAAACCTGACCAATGGCTAGAGTACAAAGCGATTATCATACCAAGTTCGAAATATTTAACGTAGTGCCGCTTTTTGACATCTCCACATAAAGTAGAAGTTTTGGTTAGTTACAAAATTAGTGGTTAAATTTAATGTTCAATTTTTTTCGATTTTTTCTTGATGGAAGTACAAATAAATTATTTCCTTAAACATCGGGGTGGGGTGGGGGGGTAAACTTGATCGGTTTCTGGAGTAAGCATTTATTCTCATTCCGTACATTTATCCAGAGACAGTTTTCAATATCCTAAAGTAAAGTAGAAGCTTTAATTAGCTACACTGAGTGATTAAGTCTTGAGTCTTGGGAACGTAAATTTTTTCTTTCTTTTATTTTTTTTATGAAGATACAAAAAGTTTTTTTCTTCAAAATTTAAGGATGAGGTACGTTTTTCCCTATTTTTTATGAAAATACAATAAATGGTATTTTTCAAGAGCAAGGGCGGAGGCAAACCTAACCAATGGCTAATGTACAAAGGGATTATCATACCAAGTTCGGAAATATAGAAGCTTTGGTTAGAACAAACAAAGTTTGGTTAGAACAAAGTAGAAGCTTTGGTTAGCTACAAAATTAGTGATGAAATTGATTGTTAATTTTTATTTTCTCTTAATGAGGGTATAAGCAAATTATCTTTTAACATCTAGTGGGGGGGAGGAGGGGTAAACCTGACCAATTACTGGATTCAGAAGTTCTGTTCATGCCGAATTCAGAAACATTTAGCCACAAATAGTTTTCAATATCCTTACACTAAGTAGAAGTTTGGGTCAGCTGCGCAATGAGTGATTAAACCTTGAGTCTCTGAAACGTAGAGCGAAAATCTGTTCGACATATATTTGCGAAGTTTTTGTTTAGTGTGTGAAATGATATACCAATTGTAAAAATTCTCAATTGAATAATAATGGAGTTTCATTAAAGCTGCATTAACATTGCTGTACAAAGCAGAAGCTATGGCTAGTTAAAAAAAAAATTGCTAGAAAATGAGAAAGGAAAAATTTATCGCGTATATTTATTCAGTTTATGTTTAGTGTATGCAAGGCTATAGAAAATGGAGTATAATTAAATGAAGAGTAGAACGGTTTCATTCTAGATACATTTTTAGAAAATCTTTTAGTGATATCACGACTTCTAATTGGACTGTTGAAACCTCGTGTCTAATTTGAAACGTTGGAGAGGCAAACAACATCACAAGCAACTTTTGTTTTTAAAATAAAGGTGTGCGCGGACGAAAACAATACTGGAAGGCAAAAGTATCTACTTCCTCTTTTTTTTTTAATGTTTGCAACATGTGTGAAAGATGTTTTATCCATTTTCTCGCAAATATGTAGGAAAATCATTTGTTACATTCATGATCAACTAATCAAAATGTGGTTTTTTCTAAGCCCAATTCTGAAGCTCCCATCTCGCCGTTACATTTTTAATTCCAATCGATTTTGGAGCTTCAGAATTAGGTATAAATTGTTTTTTGAAAAAAAAAACTAGCAAAATTGTCTCCATAGATTTCGAAAAAAATATGTACTCTCTCCTAAATTTTCATAAATTGACGCCACTGTCTTTGCCCCTGGAAAGCTTTAAGTTTAAAAAGTGGGTCTATTTGCCTCCAGAAGTAAGCAGAGGCGTGGCTAGTTTTCAGCAGCTAGGGACAATTTTGCCCCCCCCCCCCTACCACTACTACATCAAAATAAATACAAGAAACACTCAGTTTGGCGTTCCATCAAAGGCTACGCCAGGGGACGACCTGCCACCTCTAATCTTTAAAAGAAATTTTAACTCTTTAAAGGATATTTATACCTCCAATTTTATACCGGTGAAACATCGATTTTTAATTCCAATCGATTTAATATAAAATGTTTCACCGATATAAAAGTTAACAAGTGACACTACTAATTTATAAAAATATTCTTTCTTAGTGCTCAATTAAAGTAAAAGATCATTGTGATTTCTCTTTGTTTCTCCCATATTCTTCTTTTTTTTTCATGTGTTTTTTAATCTCAGTAGGATTTTACCTCTTTGAGTGGAACCAACTAGAAGAAACAAATTTCCTACAAACTGACAAAGGATACAAAATTCGTTCTGTAATTAATTTTTTTGAAAAAAAGCTCAAATACGTATTTTTTAAAAGAGAAATGAAAAAAGTAGCAGAATATGTATAATTGTCTTTCATGATAAGTTATTGGCGACGAAAACATAAAATTAGGAATAAAAATTAAAACCGAGGAGCTCAGTTATTATCATGAAAATAATTTTTGCCCTTTTTTTGTGTGTGTGTGTGTGTCTTCCCTTCTTTTTGTTAATCCTGCGACAACTTTAAGTTCATTCATTGTACAGTTCTTCCGATACTTTTAAAACTCCTCTGGGAATGGTAATGAGTGCCAATAGGGAGAGGTGCCATTACCCCCTTAGATCATGAGAAATCGCTTTTGCTTATTTTTAGTGAAAAAAATGAAAAAAAATACAATTTCCCCGCCCACTCACCTTAGGCTTTGAAAAAAAAATATCTTTTTCGTATCTTCAGTTGAAAACTGCCCCCTCCCCCCTGCCTCCTTGATAATCGTGTATTAGGGCTTCTAAAATGTCTCCTGTTTTCATTTTCTCTGGATGTAACACGCTTCCCGTTTCTTTACATTTAAGACATAATATTTTTCAAATGGACTATAACTTTACTTCTGATATTTGTCGATGGTAAATTTCTTATGCCACTATTTTTGGATAGTTTTGTACTTTTTTCATTCAAAAATACATACGTTTCTTTGCAAAATAGTTGCTTCGATTTTAGGATTTGTTTAGACCTGAAAAGTCTGTTTTTCTTTATACTTATTTTATATATTTTTTTAACCAATGCTGGACGGCCGCCTTTTTTGTTATCGAGGGGATGAATTAGGGTTCCAGGGAACGAGAACTCCTTTAATGAACCCTTCAATCATTGAAATTGACAAGAACATTCAACCCATGTCTACAGCAATATGTGTTTGATCTTCTTTAGGTTCTTCTGTCTTCCTGTTTGCTCTTTCCTGTCTCATGGGCCTTTCTAAAGCAACTTCCATACTTAAAAGCAGCCTTACCTTAGTTCCTCCAAAGGCACACTGGGAGTCAGTGAGTAGCCTCCAAAATTCCGCCAAGTATGCTGCTGTATAGATATCCTCTCACTCTGGGATGAGAGTCATCTGAAGGACTTTTAGGTCACGTTCCTATGGCTTAGCTATTAGGCCTTTGGACTATTTTGAACAAAATGGCTATATCAAAATTCTGACCAAATGCCTATGGAGAAAGGGAGTAGGGGGGGGCGTGGCTGTTTGATCGCTTTTGACTTTAAAACAAGCACTAGAAGTTTCAATATCCAGTCAATGGAGCCCCCTACAAAGTTAATACGACATCCCTTCCACAAAAGCCTTATATGTTAACAATAGACAACTTGCAGAAGTTAAAGCCTTGCCCCGGAGGCTATGGGGGATTTTACAACCCCTAAGTAATAATTATTTGAATTTTGGCCAATTTTGAACAAAATGATTGTTTCAAAATCTTAATCGGATGCATTTGGAGAAAGAAGTGCGTGGTGGGGGGGTTCTTGTAACCCTCTGATCACATTCGACTCTTAAAATGGACAGGAGCAATTTCGATTTCCAATCAAAATGAGCCTCGTCCAAAGTTTATATTGACCATACCTTCCATAAAAACTGTATATGTTAGCAATGTCAAAATTGTTAGCGCCATCTATAGTATTTCAATGCTATTATGGATGAGTTTGCTTCCTTGTTGTTATCTGGAAAAAGTGTCTAAATTATTTTGAAGTTTACTTCCTATTGTTGTTTACCCTCTAATGATAGATTATCTGCTAAGTAGTGTTTGTAAAAACTTGAACTATTGGAATAGGGCTTTTTCTTTAGGCCTTTTTACCAGCGCCATCTTTTTCTTGAGTAAATTGGCGTGCCATCTATAGTATCATTTATAATTAAATTTTACCAATAAGCGAGCAGAAGAGGGGAGTTTCTTGTCGCAAGGGCCGTTGTACCTACCGGGAGTGTTACTCTCTTAAACTGCGGGGATCAGGTAGCAAGAAACTACGCTTCCCTCACTTATTAGCACGCCCACTGACTGATTTTTGGACTATTCTTTGGCATCCGATTGCAATGTCGGAGAAAAGCGATAAAGGTGAAAAGTTTATTATCAATCCGTTACTGAACTTTTTAACACGTGTCATGAATGATGGACTGAAAATAGAAGTGATCACGGCAACTGCCCTGAGTTTTTTCACTCTTGAGCAAATTATTGAAGCTAAAGCTGTACTGCATAAGGAACTAAAAATCGAGACCCAGCTGATTAAGCATAGTAAGAAGGAGGATGAGAACGTAATAGATATGTGCAGATGGTTTAACCAAGCTGCAACTCGCGATAAAAAGTTGATTCCTACCTTTGTGATCCTAACGCCATGCTCTGTTCCTACTGTCGGGGAATCCACCTCAGCGACAGCTATCTGTCGGCTCAACGAAATCAAGCGTAAGGTCGATGGACTATACGAAATGGCACAAAATCGGCCACTGACTTGGAAACCGAGCGAACCCACGGAGGAGCCCCCCCTCCGGCCCAGTTACGCTGTTGTCCTCAAAAACTTACCTGACAGCTTAAATACACCTAGTGCGCGAAAGGAATTTATTGACAAGGTCTGTCTGAACAGCGAGGAAATAAGTGAGCTTCGTAAACTGAAGGGTGACTGGAAACTAGTGGTGAAATCTAAGAAAACTGCTGATACAATTGCCTCAACACTGAAAAGTGATAAATGTGGTGTTACTGCGTCCGTACACTCACCGAGCTATATTGGTGTACTCAAGCGCGTCCCTGAAGACCTGAATGAGCAGTCATTGCACGAACTTATCCCCCGTGCTACAAAAGTTATGCAATGTGGATCTTCTCGTGTGTTCAAAGTTTATTTTGAGTCGCGACACGAGCTCGAAATCTTCGTCCGCAACTCCATTAAAGTGCATTACGAAAAACTACCCGCCGGAGTATTCGTGTTCACTCCAAGACGATGCTACTCGTGTCATACAGTCGGTCATTTAGCATCCAAGTGCACCAATCAGCCCAAATGTTCCAGATGTGGATCTGTAGAACATACATCTGATCGTCTCAATCCCTGCAAACAACCGCTTTTTTGCATAAGCTGCAACACTAGTGGACATTCTTGCTACAGCGTCCGTTGCTCGGCAAATAAACCTGCAAACGCAGACTCAAAAGCTAATAGGCTTGCCCGTGCTACTCAATGAGCATTTTATCTTGGACTATGAATGGGAATTTCGCAGAAAGGCACCCGATAGTTTGTGAAATGCTAAAAAGCAATCAAATTGTGTGTATCCAAGAGCACTTTGCTCTTCCTATTTCTGTAGGTCAACTGGACATTTTCCGTGCTAATAACATGTATGTTGTTCCTGCTGTTAGAAAAAAGGACCAAGGAAGGCCCTCCGGGGATCTCGTGACTTATATTAGTAACGATTTTGAATCAAAGTTGTTTTTTTCAACGCAAAACATTCTAGCGGTTCAACTGCGTAATTTTGTTGTTGTGAATGTATACATGCCAACCGACTATCGTGATGACGCATCCCATTACGAATTTGCGCAAAGTTTACGTAAATTAGCTGAATATCTTAGCAAAATCCGATTAGAAAGATTGCCTTGTGTAATATCAGGTGATTTTAACTGTCCTATGAGTGCTGAATTTACTGAAACTAACGCGCTTTTTACCGGTGATCGTGAAAGTATGGTACATGGTCTCCTAGATGATACATTTACCATTTTAGAAAAAAACCAAAATTTTACATACATACACAACACAGGAAGTACTTCTAATTTAGACCATGTTATTTGCTCTAATGACCTACTCCCTACTTCAGTACGGGTGTCTGGCACCACTTTTACTTCTGACCATTTTTCAATAGAACTGCAAATCACACCTCCCGCTACACAATCTGAGCATCCACACCAAAATAACGCAGCAAAAACTACAAAAAAATGGACACAAATACGGGATTGGAATAATGTTAATACATCGGTTTACACGCAAGTTTCGGATGAAATTTTAGCTAAAATTAAAATCCCATTTAACCTTCTGATCCAGTCACGACGAATTGAACCGAAAGAGGCCCGATTTGAACTTGATATATATGCCGCCCAAATTACACACGCTCTTCGCTCAGCTGAGGAAGCTGCTGTTCCCATAAAGAAAATTAAGACCGGTACGCAAGTTTCAGGTTGGTCGCAAAATGCTGGCCTAGTTAATGCATGCAACCAGGCAAAATTTTGGCTTTCTGTTTGGAAGTAGTGTGGACGGCCGAGAATTGGGGTTGTAAATGCCGTTAGACTCCTTACAAAAAGAAAGTTTGGAAAAGAATTGGCTCTCCACCGGTCTAATGTAATTGCTAAGTCTTCTGAAGATGCTCTACGAAATCCTGACCTTATATGGAAGACTTTCCGAAAGAAAGCCGAATTTTGCTGCATCTTCAATTTCCCTTGAATCTTGGAGAACTTATTACGAACAAGAATTTAAATCCCCCTGTCCGACTCTTAGCGCAAAATACAAGGCAGAGCTGCATAATTTCCTATCAAGCACCGACCGTTCTAACGTTACTGTGTCGGTATCCGAGGTTCAGAACGTGCTCCGTCGCATTAAAAAGAAAAAGTCACGTGGTGCTGATGGAATTTCTACTCTTCATTTAAAAAACCCATCTTCAATGCTCATTCAGCACCTTGCCCTGCTTCTTCAGATGATTTTTGTGCAAGGTGTGGTTCCCAGTAATTTTTGCATAGGGTCCCTTACCCCTGTGCCAAAAAAGGGGAAACCCCTGGAACAATGTACGTCTTTTCGACCCATTACTATATCAACAACTTTTTGCAAAATTTTTGAGCTACTTATAATTAAAGAAATAAATGAGAAATGTTGTGCACCACCCTCCCAATTTGGCTTTCAAGCTGGTCTTGGTTGTGGCCATGCGCTAAGCGTCGTGACTTCTGTCCTGATTGACGCTGAAAGCTCAGGCGAGTCGGTCGCGATCGGTATTCATGATGTCAAGCGTGCGTTTGATTCCCTTATCCACGACCAAATTATTCTAGAAATGGGAAAGAGAGGCGTCCAACGAGATGTCATAATGCCATTAAAGGACATGTATGAAAACCTCCAGACACAAATAAAAGTTGTTTCGCCCGAAAAGAATATAAGGGAAATTTACCCAACCATCCCAGTACGAAAAGGCGCCCGGCAAGGTGCTCCTACTTCTGCCCCGGCTTTTAATAACAGTGTTCTTCCAGCACAGGAAAATTACCAAATAACTTGTGTTCTGGATGGTATTGACCTTTCTCTTCTGTGTTATGCTGACGATATTTTAAATATGAGCCGGAATATTGGTGGCATTGAATGCAATTTTGCTATTTTTCAAAAGCAATATGCTGCGATAGGCCTAGAATTTAACGCTGCAAAATCAGAGGTATTACTGTTTAATTGGCCCGAAAACCAAGTCCCGCCTACCATAGACCTTGGACAGACAAGTATTAAGCCAGCAGATCACATCATTTATCTTGGACTACCGATTGGTAAAACGCTGAGACACACACGACAGCTATTAATTCAACATCTCGAAAAGCGTACTGGTTTTGCATACAGCAGATTGGTTGCAACGAAGTTCAGCTTCAACCGGTTTATCCTTGCTCGGCTGTATACTGCACTAGCATTGCCCCATTTTTTATACCTGAGCCCTTTTTGGCGAACATTTCCATGCACCACTAAACAGAAACTTCGAGCAATATTTTTTTAAATATGCTAAGTACCTTTAAGACTCCCCCCTGGACACGTAACACATACCTCATTAATAGGTATAAACTGGCAGATCCCACTCTCATAATTGAAAATCAGATTTCCCGTTTTAACAGTAAAATTGGTAACCACCCCTGGCATAGTTTACTCAAGCAGTAGTCAATTTTAGAATTTTTTCTTTTTTCTTGTCAGTTTAGTGTTTTTCTCGTTTGTATCCGTTTATTTATTTTTTGTCCCTTTTTTTTTTTTTTTTTTTTCTTTATCTTTATTGTACTCTGTCTTGTGTTTTTGTAACGACGGGTTATAAATAAATAATAATAATAATAATAATAATGGGTAACTAGCATAATTTATATCCCTTTTTCCGAGGGCTTGAGGGGGGGGGGTCAAACCTGGAACCATAGTTATTTGACATTTGGACTATTTTGAACAAGATGACTGTTTAAAAATTTTGACCGGATACATTTGGGGAAAAGAGGTCATGGAGGGGGGGGCTAGCTTACCTCCCTCCAATTACTTCTGATTCTTTAAAATTAACTATAACTTTCAATTTTCAATCAAGTAGGCTTCCACCAAAGTTAATATAACTACCACTTCCATAAAAATCGGATATGCTTCAGAGACATAACTTACAACCTATAATCCGGGTCTTGGGATTGTGTCAACGCCGAAGCCATTGTAATATGATCTTTGGACTATTTTGAACAAAATCTCAAAAGTTCGATCGGATGCATTTGGGAAAAATTTGCCCTCTGATCACTTTTAACTCTTTAAAAGAAAAATAAAACTTCCAATTTCCATTCAAATGAGCCTCCTCCAAAATTTTTACGGCCACCTTTTCCGGAAAAACCTTACATGCCCCGGGGCGTGACTTACAACCTTTGCCCCAGCGCTCTGGGGGTTGTATCAACCTTAAAGACATTGTTATGTAATCTTTGGATTAAATTGAACACAATGTCTAACTCAAATTTTCGATCACATGCATTTGGGAAAAGAGGGCATGGGGAGGGGCTGTTGCCCTCTGATCAACTTTGGCTCTTAAAATGGGAAAATAGAACTTTCAATTTCTTATCAAATTAGCCTCCTCCAAAGTTTGTGCGAACATTTCCTTCCATAAGACCTTATGTGCCCCCAGGGAATAACTTGCAACCCTTGACCCTGAGTTCTGCTGGGCTGTGTCAACCCTAAAAGCAGTTATATGATACATATACTATCTTGAACAAAATGACTATCTAAAAAGTATGACCCAATTCATTTTGAGAAAATGGAGTGTGGGGGGACTAGTTGCCCTCCGATCATTTTTTACTCTTAAAATGGAACCAGAACTTTCAATTTCTAACCACCCCTTCTATAAAAGCTTTATATATTGACGATTGGTAATTACCATAATTTATACAGTGGGGGGGGGGCTAACATATTCTAAAGTAGTGTAATTTACTTAATTAACACAAGATTGCGTCAATTGAACTTATTCCTAACGCAAGTTTATCGGAACAGCCTATTTTGCCCCCCCCCCTAGAAAAATTCTGGATCCGCCCCTGAATTTATAACCCATTCCCTGAGGGCTGGAGGGGGGGGGGGGCTCAAACCCGGAAACATAGTTATTTTGTGTCATTGTCAACACAAAATTCGATAAAAATAGTAAGGATTAAGTACAATTTATTTCCAAAAATTAACAACAGACTGATTAACCTCTAAATCTGCCTCACTTGAGTATAAAAAAAAACGTCCCCACTCTGTGTTGAAAGACTCAATGTCAACATGAGGGGAGCATTGTTTAAACATCTTAAACAGAGGAAAACATTACTTTAGTTGCCCTGACTTTACTACGCTTGGAATAAGACTTAACTAGATCCAATAAAAGTTCTTATGGGTTGATTCAGAAATAAGCCTCGGCCTGGAGCTTGATATGAAATGCTAAAAAGCTTTTTATTACCTCTTGCGCTTGGTGCTCTTAGACCACCAAGCACAAGGCTTTCTAGCGCGTAGAAAGCCTAGGCTTTCTAAGTAGGTGCTCTAGTCTTTCAAGCTCGTAGAAATATAATTCTGCGATAAGATGCATATCTTGTATACTCCTAAAGTTCCGAGAGTCTGAAAAATCTATTGTAAATGGACAGGTTTTTCTAGACATCACATGACTTTCGCTAATGAAATTAGATCCTATTTTTTGAAGAAGATACGGAAGACAAGACTTTAATTTATCGATTTTCACTTCCCCACTTTGAAATTTGACGTATAGTTGGTTAATCATGGGTAAAACGTATTTAAGAAGCAAGTAAAATAATTATATTTTTGTACTGACAAGAGACAAATAACTATTGACAGCACTCACGTCCTTTTCTTCTAAAAATGGTGTGTTAAGCCCTTAATGAGTGGCACCAGTTGTTCAATCAAGCGGTCGACAACTGATTCAAACATCAACCAGATTCTTGCGCATAAATAGAGCAGTTGATACTCCACAATCTGTTGAAAATGCTGAAATTCTTTCAGCTCTGCTTCTCACTTTGCCCTTCTTGAAGGGGAATTTAATTGGCTTGACTGAATTGCACAATATTTGATGAAAGTTTTTCATAGGTGGAGAAACCACAAAGGGGAAAAGAATGATGAACACAACAAATTATGGCAAGCCAGGGTAAATCATTTTTAATTAAAGTGGCCAGGCCGTTCCGTTTGCCTAGTATTACACTGGCATTGTCCAAAGCAAAAAGGGTCTTCGAACCATTTGCACTGGCATCTTGAAAAGCAAGAAACGCTTCCTTTAATTCACCTGAATTAAAGCAAAAACAATGACAAATAATAACAAAGAACTTAGATCCAGTCCTGTCAGTACTTTCATCGACTAAAATACTGCTTTTCACGCTTTTAAACTAATCACTGCATTTCTCGATGTTAAAAGGAAGTTTTAAGAATGTCAATACTCATTTAGTGTAATTAAAGCAGGAATAGCGAAATTTTTGCCCCTCTCCCTAAAAAATGGATTACTCGGAAAATGTGTAACTTATTCAAAAGCATATGATAATTGAAGCACATTTTCATAAAAATGACATAAATATGAGCTTTATAGGACAGTAACAAAAAAGTGGACTTTCACTTAGAACTTCCCCAAATTGGTACGAACGTAACCTTGGCAGTGATGCCAGACGTAGCATTATTATGCTAAACGTAGCATAATTATGAACCAAAGGCATTTAATCATAATCCTGTCTAAATATTTGTAGCATAATCAAAGGCAGTGTAGAACAACTCAAAATAACATCACATCCAAAAATCAAACGAACACCAGAAATGGTTTTCGAATTTTCCGACCAAACTAAATGTAGTGAATAAAGCTGTCTAGAAAGGTAAAGCATTGATAACTATAGTGTATATAGATGAGAGGCAAGCTGCAACTTCGCCATATTCCAAAATTAATAAAAAAAAAACTTTCCTTAAAATAAGTTTTCCAAAGAAAAGTAAAGGCCATTTTAAACTTAAGCTCAGCAGATACAAATACCTTTTAAAATACAAACTCAAAACGACCAGAAATTACTATTAAAGAATAAATGAAAACGAAGAGAAATTAAATAAACAATCATAGCAAAAACATACAACAAGTGATAATATAAATGAATAAATAGATCTTAAAGCGACAGTGCTTTCAATGTTTCGTCTTCATGGTCAATTCTACTTCTGATTCGACTAACAAGTTCTACCATGTACGCCAAACAGTGCTCCCTAAATCCAGCAGTTTCAATAGGACTCAATTCACTATTGTGCTTTTCCACGTGGACCACAGTGTTTGGTCCAAAATTTAACTCTTGCATGGGGCAAAAATTTTCTTCTGTGAGATTCACTCAGAGGCGGACTGGGAGCGAAAAGCTAAGGGGGCATTTGGGTTAAGCGGCCCTACCTATGGCCCTCCTTATACAAGGAACTTATTCGTGATTAATCAGAAATGGCCCTGAACAATGAGTGTAAATTGCACTCCGAGTCATTCCCACCAAAATTCGCGCCTTCAGGCAAATTAGTTGGCTAATACCCGCTAACTAAGAATTATGCTTACAGTAAGAAGAGTATAGATATCGCTAATCATTTTTGTGCCAGATCTCCCTGATGCTCGGTTGGACGTGTTGCTCACGTTTCCACACAAAGGGAGAGCGGCATCGTATTTTCAGCTGTATAAAATTTTCTGCTTTCGTCCTGCATCATGGAAATCTGGGCCAAAGAACATTCACGGTATTTTTCCTCTTCAGAAGGATTTTTAACACCACTGAGAGTTTTTCGACTTTCCATCAGAAAACAAATATATATTTTGATCAGATACAGAACAAATTAACTGGATTAAAAGGGGAAAAAAATACTGCACTGACAAAAGCGATGTTAAAGTCTTCGAATCTCTTTTCACGTCTTGTAAAACATCTTCAAACTGCACTGAATCAAGCAGCTCCCGCTCACATGACATCAACACGAATGCTTCCAAGAGATCATCTGATATTGTAGTTCTTAATATTGCCTAATGAGCTTCAGTTTCCTGAAGGATCTTTCACAGCTGACTTGCGAAAACGAAAGTGTCAGCAGATATTTGTAAGCCATAAAAACTGAAGTGTAAGCTGATGAGCACAGATTGAGCCTTAATAGCAGTCGATACACGCAAATTATGCAGTTGTTGCACAAATAGCAGGAACTTGAATCTCGCACATCAGCCCCTCCACATTCAGCTCCAAGTTCAAGCCTATCCTTAGATTCAGCGGTAGGCCAATCGCGGCTATTTTTACGACCCTTGCTAGTAATTTTGTCTTAAACCGAGGCAAAGATTTTTACCTCTGACTTCAGCTCGTTATGAGAAACCTCCGCCACCGCTGCAACGTTTTGAAGGGCTGACTCAGGAATTTCATCTCGACATAAGAGACTTAATATGGTGGGCTACAAGAAATATATGTCGGAAATAGACTGTTTGTTTTGTGAAAATGCTTCTTTCGGACTGGTATTTATTTTGTCAATTACTCACCTTAGGACTTCTATTTAAAATTGATGTTGTGGATATTCAGGTCAAGAATCCTTTGCCATTTCTCCCTGCATGCACTTTTTCTTGGCAACGCGACAAGCTGGTAGCTCTGAGCTAATTTCAAGGTCAAATGAAGTGGTCTCTAGAAGGCCGTGGATCTTTGACACAAACTTGGAGGCGTTTTTTACACTTTCGAAGGAAATGCTCTCTAGATCATTTCTTGCTTTATCAACCATGTTTCCAGGCCGTCTAAAAGCCAAATCCTTTTGTCTGGAGATACCTTGAAATAGGGCCAATGACTTCAAATACAGCAAGAAACAAGTGAGCGGTTAAGATTGTTTTGTACTCCGTAAGCTTACTCAGCAGTGAGTCGGCTTCAGATAAGGTTTTTGAGTCGAAAGAACTGCTGTTTTCCACTGAGGACAAAACGTGCACTGCATCTAAGTACAGGCAATCGTCACCGGAAAACATCCAAACAAGTGACTTCTCTTTTGCCCACCAACGAGTTTCACCGATTTTCTGTAACCTTTTCAACTTCGACTGTCCTTCTTTTTTGTTCTCTACTTGTTGTTGCCACAGGCCTATTTGTTTCTGCGACACAGCAAAGAAACATGAATTTTTGTTCATGGTGCCGATGAGATTCCTCGCCTCTGTTTCAATTCAAAAATCAACGACGCAACGGTTTAGAACGTGATTGTAGCACCAGATATAAACCGAATCTGGAACGCGGTTTTTAATGTGAGAACGAAGTCCGTTAAATTCGCCCCTCATGTTAGAAGCACCGTCAAACGATTCCCCAGCTATCTTTTCGTACTTAAGTCCATGCTCTTCTATCTTGGCTTGTAGAAGTTCGTTCATATCCTTGCCGCTAAAATCTTGGACAGGTACGACAGCAAAGAGCCGGTCGTGAATTTCATCGTCTTTCGCATATCTTAACACTATAGAACCCTGGTCTAGAACCTCAGTGTCTTGAGCTGTGTCCTTTTGGATGCTGTACCTTTTTTCACCGATTTCTTTTAATATAGCTCTCCACATGTGTTTAAATATGCTCTTTATCATTTTCTGGACCGTTGTTTTGGAAAGAAAAGTGAAGTGAGCCACGACCCTTAGCTATATCTCTAGATTTTCCAATCGTATCCGTGTTCAATTTGCTTTTTATGCTATCCTTTATTGCTGTTTCCAGATGCTCCTTAAGAGGGACGTCATATTTCGAAAGCAATAGTATAACCTCAAGGAAGTTTCTGTGGTTTATTCCAGGTTTTATTAGAAGCTCAAGCCTCTCCTGGTCACCATGAGCTCTAAAAGGTGATCCTTATCTCCCTAACAGCTTCACGACCTCGAAAACGCGATTCAGTACTTGAATGTTTTGCAAGATCTGTTCTTTCCGTTTACTGGCCAAAGCGCTGTTTGTGTACCATCCAATGTCTCGGCAGTTTTCGGTTTGAGCCTATGCTTGAGCCGAAGCGATATGACCTTTCGACTTTTCATGCACCTAAATTTTATCATGGGAATACCTACAATTGGTGAACCTAGAAACAAACAGCGACTTTCTGTCGGAAAACACGATGCATGTGCTGGCAAGGAACTTAGTCTGCTATCATTTTTCTAATATAAAGAGCAACCCTGGATTATCAGGCTGAACCAGTGATAAGTTTCTGGTAGTAAATCAAAGCCAAGTCAAACTAAGCTTTTCTATTTGAGGTGGTATTGGCTGGAATGGATGTAACCTCAGGAAATTAAATTTTCAAGCTACTGTTCAATTCGGCGTTAAAGAGTGGGAAATATACACGGTTACTGGCACAGGTGGTTCATCATCAGCTAGCTTTGTGTCCGAGTCAGCACTTCCAGTTTGGCTCGGATACGGTATAGATTCCTCCGCTACTGGCTCCACTGGTCCGGAAGGTGTCAAAGTATATGACGATGTTGGCTCTCCCTCTGTTGAAACTGGGTCGATGTCGTGTGCTTCTTCGATGTGATTCTAAAAATAGAATATAAGCATAAGAACACCCAGGCACACAAGAAGTCAAGGTAGGGTGAAGTTATCGGGCCTACTGTAAAATGTAACAGGCATTGCAGCCATTACGCCGACTGTTGGTTCACATTTACTTTTTAACCATCCGCCAACAAAAACCAGGTTTTATCAAGATCCAATGATCGGATAGGATTTTTCCACAGTCCAAAGCCAAAGACTGTCCGATCCGATCATTAACCTTTGATTTTATGAAAGCGAAACCTGAAAAAATGGCTGAAAAAAAGCTGCCTTTTTAGGCGACGTGTGGCCAGGCTTAATCTCCCTAGACTGGAAGAAAAACGCCACAAAAACACAAAAGTTAAACCGAGGCAACAATACCTCAAAAGGTCTACTCAATGGACCTCAAATGGGTGGGGCTCTGTCCGAGCTGTGGTCGCCTAAGTACCTAATTTGATCAATAATCGTGCCAATAGAAATGATATAACGGACGCAGCCTCAATAGACTGACAGCCTTTTTGATATCAAGATCTGCCTTTAAGTAATCAAAAGTGACAGTCATGCAAAAAAAATACTTAGAATCTAAGACCAACTTAGAAAAAACTTCGAATCCTAGCCCATAAGTTGAAAAAAAAGCGGCAAAAAGTTTTACTGACCTTAGTTCTCCGCATAAATGATAACTTTCTCTGTTTTGGGTCTTTTCCAGCCTCAGAAAGTTCTTTTCTTCGCTTCAGTCTCAGTTTTTCCGCGCCTCCCTTAACCTTTCCATCAGTCACCTCGTCCATCTTGTCACAAGTTTAAAACTGATGAACGTTATAGCCAAAATGATAGACTTTTTCTAAGCGAAAATCCTTTTACTTAGGAGAATGGGACAAATTTATCATTTAGCACTTCCCAACAGAACACCTTGACGCTCCAGTATGTACTGACTCTTCTACTAGCTTGTAACGGAATCGGGCACAGACAGAGTGACTCACAAAAATCCAACAAAAATCATAACGGATGCAGCTAAAATGCAAAATTGTTCATACCAAACCAGTCCAGTACATCCGTCAAAGCGCTAACCACCAACTCTAAACACTATGACGCATGCGTTTTGTCGGATGAGTTGAAATATTTCAATGCATGCGTCGAGCCGTCACAACGCAGAAATGGGCATCGGACAACGCATGGACCTTGCCAGGTCGAGCAAAAATGCGTATTTTTGCGTGAAATCGCACCTGTGTGAACCTAGGGTCAAGTGACAACCTCCAGGTTATATTTATCACATTTCAGCCCATGAACGAACCTGTTTGACAGCAGCATCCGTCCCTTCCTAGGGCACGATGCTGGTATCTACGCTAAATCTGTAAGTAGGCCTATAATAACAGAGCCGAAAAACTGTCAAGCTGAATTTTTTGTTGAACATTATGTCGACTGCACTTTTGTACGTAGAAAAAAAACGACCAGCCTGAAGCGGCTCAAAACCGACCAGCCCAGGGGGCAATTGCCCCCCGGCCCAGTCCGCCTCTGGATTCACTGAAAATGGGCTGTGCCTCTCAATCACAGAAGCTATGATGGAACATCTAAGTATTGATTTTAAAAGTGTTCAGGTACTTCTAAGAAGCACATGAATCCGCGTGTCAGAAGACTGGAACTCAGTATTCATGCTATTGACTTTCTGTAGCATAAAACTCAAAAAATACATGTAAGCTTTTACAAGCGGGTCTTGTATATACCTCAGAATCTTTGTAGCTCTTCCCTTGGCCAGTGTATCCAGAGCCTCTGTATCTAAGGCATGGTTGGTAATAAGAGCAGAAGAAATATCCACTTCTCGAGTTCTCTATTGCCTGGTTTTTCAATTGAAAACCAACGTGTATTAGCTATTAGAAGAAGCTTATGGACCCCCTGTTTAGTAAATTCTAACATTTCCTGAAATTCTTTTTGCCTCTTGCTATTTCCTGACAAATACATTATCAAGTCCCTGAGAAAAGACTCAAGACCATCAGGTAGAGCTTTCACTGCTTAACTTGCGCACAGTGCCGTTGAATAGCTGGTACAACCCAAAACAAACAGGCCCCGTATATCGTTTTTAAGCTGTACTCCAAGACCTCTAGCAGTGCCAGTGTTCATTGACATGTTGTCAAAAGTAACACCTATCGTGTTGTTTTTTGGTATATCTTCTTTTTCTAGGTAATTGTCGATGATAGTTTTTAGCCCGCGGCTCAAAGCGTCCTCTACTTCCAGTAGACCTAGAAATTCTTCACGAAATTTGTCAGTTGAACAATTCCAATATTTTACAATCAATACAAGAAACTTTGTAGCTGTTTGGTCAGTAGTTTCATCAACAATAAGGGAGGATTTTGAAACTCTCAGAAACTTGCGAAGTTCTTCTCTTTTATATGGAGCTAAAACGTGCTTAATAATTCCAGTGGCTACAGTCCTTTTCATCTTCATTGCCTTCACAATTTAGGAATCAGCAGCACTAGCTTTGAAAACTGAAAGTAAACTGTCTGCCTTCAAAAATAATATGTCTTCATTAGTAAACTTTGCAGCCAGTCTTATTTGAGAGTTATATACATATATATATATATATATATATATATATATATATATATATATATATATATATATATATATATATATATATATATATAATATATATATATATATATATATATATATATATACATATACATATATATATAATATACATATATATATATATATATATATATATATATATATATATATATATATATATATATATATATATATATATATATATATATATATATATATATATATATATATATATATATATATATATATATATATATATATATATATATATATATATATATATATATATATATATATATATATATATATATATATATAGATATACATATATATATATATATATATATATATATATATATATATATATATATATATATATATATATATATATATATATATATATATATATATATATATATATATATAGGCGGGGGGGGGGGGGGGGGGGCCGGGGGGGGGGGGGGGGGGGGGGGGGGGGGGGGGGGTATATAGAGAGAGAGAGAGAGAGAGAGAGAGAGAGAGAGAGAGAGAAAGAGAGAGAGAGAGAAAAATATATATATATATATATATATATATATATATATATATATATATATATATATATATATATATATATATATATATATATATATATATATATATATATAAATATATATATATATATATATATATATATATATATATATATATATATATATATATATATATATATATATATATATATATATATATATATATATATATATATATATATATATATATATATATATATATATATATATATATATATATATATATATATCAAATGAACTTTGTGTTTCCGGAATCATTCTAAAATAAATCGGACAAAATTCAAGCTTTAGCGTAAAGAGTGAGGCGTTGAAGAGGGGGAATCCCACCTAACATACGTAATAAATGCGTTTCGTTTTAAGTTTTTAAACTTGCTCCTTACTTTTTTATTAAAAAAGGCATAGTTATTTGGCCTTTCAACTAAGCTGAAAAGAATGGCCATCTCAAAATTTTGATCGGACGATTTTGAGAAAAAAGGGGCGTGGGAGGGGTCCTAGTTACCCTCCAATTTTTTTGGTAACTTAAAACCAGCATTAGAACTTATAATTCCCGTTGGAATAAGCCCTTTTCTGATATTTTAGGACCACTGCGTCGATGTGATCATCCCTGGAAAAAACAACAACAAATAAACACACATCCGTGATCTTTCTTGTGGCATAAAATACAAACTTTCACATTTTTTCAGATTGGAACTTCAATCCTTTAAAGTAGAAGTTTTTAATAAGCTGAATCTGAAACTGTGATTTTCATTAAGATTCAAAATGGATACGCGAAACAAGAAACTTCACCGACGAAACAGTTTTCCCCGACCTGGCAGAACTTGTCGAGAGGGTGCTCTCCCTACCGAATTCGAATGCAGACTCAGAAATAATTATTTCTTGGATGAGTGATGTCAAGACAAAAAAAACAAAAACGGAATAGGTTGAAAAAAAAAAGTATTGAAGCCGTCATGGTTATAAAATCGCGACTAAGAACACAGTCTTCAGGTTCAGGGCTGTATATTATGCAATTCATTCATTGTCTACAAATAGTATGTGTTATTGAGAAAGATAGTGCTTGTTTGAACTTTATCAAACAGTTCGTGGTAATGAACTGTAAGTAAGGAGCGACCCGGCTCAAAAGTCACCGAAACTCTAAATAACGGAATTTTCATACCAGTAGATGCATTAAAAGAATCGTATTTTAATACTGATTTCAAATATACTGATTTCAAGTTTAATTCTACCCATCAAAAGTTATGAGCCTGACATATTTGCCTTATTCTCGAAAAAAGGCGGAAACATCCCCTAAAAGTGATGGAATCTTAATGAACATCAAACAATCAAATCAGAGTACCAGAAAACCCTGCTGTAGAGGTTTTAAGCTCCTGTCTGCAAAAATGTGGAATATTTTATTTTTTGCCAGAAGAAAGATCACGGATGCATGTTTATTTGTTTTTTTGTTTATTTTTTTTTCCAGAGGTGATCGTATCGTCCCAGTGGTCCTAGAATATAGCGACAGGGCTTATTCGAACGTAAATCAAAAGTTTTTTTTTCAAAAAAAAGAAGGGAATTCAGGGGATCCTTTCAGAGAATGTTGAGGGGAGTGTTAAACTAAATCAAAGCACGCTATGTGTATACGGATTGTCAAAAAGGCTTAGCTCATGATGATTAAAAAGGGAATGTTTGCATGCTACCACCACCACTACAACCACAACACTCCATTTACGATATTAAGGGACAATTTTGATCTAAATCAAAAGACGTTATGTGCATGCACATTGTCAAAAGAGAGTATCTCCAGAATTGATTTGGCTATTAAGTTGGAAATTTCAAAGAATAAAAATAGGGGAAATCATCTCACCGAAAGGTAATATGTGCACGCTACTATAATGCATTTATCCCTGCTACGTTTACTACTACTACTACTACTTCAACTTTTACTTAGCCTTTGATGGGTAAGAATATCCTTAATGAAACTTATGTATTTGGAATCAGCATAGTAAGTCAATTCTCTTGATATATCTATTGGTATCAAAATTCCGTTTTCTAGAGTTTCAACTACTATTAAACTGGGTCGCTCCTTAATTACAGTTCGTTACCGCGAACTGTTTGACATGTATAAAATTGAGCAATATCACCTAATCTTAAATTTGAACTTATTGAAATCTCTCTCAGCTCCTTTCCTGCGATAAAAATTTTCCCAAGTTTCTAAAATATGTCCCTTTTATGTCCCGGCACTTAGGATTATGTCCTTTGGACATAAAATAAGTCCTGTTGGCAGCCCTGGAGAATAAACCTGGGCGTAACATAAATCCGTCCAAAAATGCATAATTTTGGGATAAAAAAAAACATAATCCTTTCCGTCCGATCTGATGACACTATACCTCGGTAGCAACACTATATATAGTATCACTTTATTTCTTTAGACAATAGCTTAAGGAACGTCCAGATGAACTTTCGTTCCAGAGCTCCGCGTGTAGAGGAATGGGATTTCCCACACCTCAATTTCAGAGCTCTCCAAAAATTGTTACAATACCAATCTGTAAATGTTGAATTCTTCAGATGCTATAAAAACTCTCGAAACTATATATCTTTTTGTTAACAAATTTTGATAAACGTAGAAACCATACTTGAAAAACTATTATTTTTATGAAATCCTTAATTATAAAACTCTTTAAATTGTGATTATTCATAAAATCTTTATTACTATCAATAACATATTTTAAAAGCTTATTCAAAACAGTACTAAATACTTGCAGTTATTTTTCAAAAGTAAAACTGTAAATTGAAATATATCAAATGAAAAAAAAAAACTTTGCAATTTATCTGATTTCCATGTAAATTTTCACGACAGCTGTTAAAAAACATTCAATTGTAAACACAAATAAGAGAGAGGGTGGAGGAAAAATGCACTTTCAAAATATAGGGCAATTTTGTTGTTTGTTTGTTTTCTTTCGCTTTACGAATGTTTTAATCAACTTCGGTACGTTTTTCAAATAAAATGAAAACAACACAAGCCTATCATTCTCTAAAACGCATCCGATGAAGATGTCAAGGTAATTATCTTGTTCAGCATTGTTGAAAAGCTCGGTAAATATATCTTTGGGAATGTCAACCTTCCCACAGTCTTCAGGTTCAGGGCAGTAAATTAGGCAATTCATTCATTGTCTACAAAAAGTATATGTTATTGAGAAAGGTAATGCTTGTTTGACCTTTATCAAACAGTTCGTGGTAACAAAATGTAAGTAAGGAGCGACCCGGCTCAATAGTAACCGAAATTCAAAAAACGGAATTTTGATACCAGTGGATACATCAAAACAATCGTATTTTATGCTAATTTCAAATATATAAGTTTTATCAAGTTTAATTTTACCCATCAAAAATTACGAACCTAAAATATTTGGCTTATTTCCGAAAAAACGGGGAAACACCCCCTAAAACTGAACAAATCTTAATGAACATCAAACCATCAAATTTAGCATACCAGGAAAACCCTACTGTAGAGGTTTCAAGCTCCTTTCTGCAAAAATGCGGAATTTTGTATTTTTTGTTAGAAGAAAGATCACGGATGCGCGTTTTTTTTTTTTTTTTTTTTTAAGGGGTGATCGTATTTATCCAGTAGTCCTAAAATACAGCGAGAGGGCTTATTCAAACGGAAATTAAAAGTTTTAGTGCCCTTTTTAAGTGACAAAATGTTAGAGGAAGGGCAACTAGGCCCCCTCCCATGCTTATTTTCTCCCAAGTCACCCGATCAAAATCTGAGATAGCCATTTTGTTCAAAATAGTTAAAAATGTAATAAATATATCTTTGAGGATGACTTAATTCCCCACAGTCCCCTGGGGAAAGACTGCAAGTTATGAACTTTGCCCATTATTTACACATCATATAGTTTTGGTTATTGGGAAGTATACAGACGTTTTCAAGAGAGATTTTTTTCTGGTGGGGTGGGGGTCGGAGAAAAGGGTTACGTGGGAGGATCTTTCCATTGAGGATGTTTTTATGGGGGTATGGGGGGTGCCGGATTTCCTTGCATTATTTAAAGAACGATCAGAAATTAAATAAAAGACCAAGTTTTTTCCACTGAAAGTAAGGAGGAACATTAAAACTTAAGACGAACAGAAATTATTCCGTATATGAGGGGGTTCGCCCCCCTAGTCAATACCTCGCTCTTTACACTAAAGTTCTTTTTAGTATTCTCAAAAGAGCTATCTATTCTAATTAAACGGTCTTTTTGATTCAGGGGTCATTATTAAAGAATTGGAACAAAATTCGAACTTTAGCGTAAAGAGCGAGGTATTGACATAGGGTCAAAACTCCTTACGTATATCGTAATAATTTCTGTTCGTTTTAAGTTTTAATGTTGCTCCTTTCAGAGGGAAAAAAAATTTTTTATTTAATTTTCCAAAAAGACGAAGTGAATTCAGGTGATCTTTTCAGAGAATGTTGAGGGGTGTGTTGAACTAAATCAAAGCACGCTATGTGTATACAGAATGTCAAAAGGGCTTAGCTCATGAATGACTGGGTATATTGATTTGGAATTTTCAGGAAATGATAAGGGAGATGATTAAAAAGGGAATATTTGCATGCTACCATCACCACTACAACCACAACACTCCATTTAGGATATTGAGGGAAAATTTTGATCTAAATCAAAAGACGTTATGTGCATGCACATTGTCAAACGAGAGGATCTCCAGAATTGATTTGGCTATAAAGTTGGAAATTTCAGAGAATAAAAATAGGCGGTCATCTTACCTTAAGGCAATTTGTGCACGCTACTATAATGCTTCTGTCTCTGCTACGTTTACTACTACTACAACTATTTCAACTTTTACTTCTGTTGCTACTACTTATAAAGGCAATACATTAATACTGCTGCTGATGCTAGTTCTTCCGCTATTACTATAATGCAAATACTACTTCTATTATAACTATGCCTAAGGGTATGAAGGTGAAAATTCCAAAGTTTTTCTTGAAGGGGGGGGGGGTAACTTAATCATAACACGCCGTCTGCATGCAGGTTGTCAAAGGGCGCGTAACAGCAATATCTTAGGAACAGTTTTATGTGTGAAGTTGAAACCGACAGGGCTTGTTGTGGGAGATGTTGAACAAACCAAAAGAAAATATTTGCATCCTATTACTACTGCTTCTACTCATGCTACTATTATTACTGCTTTTACTGCTACTACTACTGCCATTAAAGATAAGGCTACTACTATTATTTCTCGTGCTACTGCTACTGCTGCTGCAACTAAAAATTGGGTAAATTTTTAAACTGTTTGAACTAAGTTGAAAATACATTCTAACACCACATTGGCTATAAATGACGTACGTAACAAAGAAAAAAGGATATAATAAATTAAAAATAAGCAAATAGGTGAGAAAAAACGAGGATTTTGTTAGCCAGTAGCAAACTATGAAAACGAAAACAAACAAATATTTCGACAAGGACCTCTGCCAGGTCATCCTCAGTGGTCATGAAAAAAAAATCTACAAGAAGAGATAAGGACACTGAATAAAAAAAAACAGCAAGAAAAAAATGAAAGACTAAATCACCAATTGGATTAGACAATATTCTTTGCTTAACAATGGATTTGGCCTGCCTGTAACTTCAATTTTTATTAGATATGGGGACAGGTTGTCTTAAATGAGACTGAAGGAAATTTTTTATTGAATCTTTTAACATTAAGCTATTATAAATTGGCTTAAAAAATATCTCCTGTATCTCCAATCATAGCAAGGTTTATGTTAATATATATTTTTTTTATCTCAATTGCCTCTCTAAAAGATTGCCTCTTGCAAGAAAAGGAAGGATATAATAAATTAAAAATCAAAACAAATAGGTGAGAAAAAACAAAAAAGCACTGAGGACGACTTGGTGGAGGTCCCTGTCGAAATATTTGTTTGTTTTCTTAGTTTGCTACTGGCTGACAAAATCCACGTTTTTTCTCATCTATTTGTTTGTATGTTTTATTTATTATATCCTTTTTCATCTTTGTTTCATATGTCATGTATAGCCAGTTTAGTCTTAAAATGTATTTACGTCAAGCTTACGGGTAGCATTTGATAAATATTGTTTTAAATTTTTTAAATTGTGTTAAAAAACATGCAAATCTTATTTGTCAGTTCAATTTTTTTGAAACTTGCTAAAGAAATCCAATTTTCCCTCCTTCTTTACATTTCTATCTACGCTTAAGAACATTATATTAAGGCTCGTTTATCCACAGAATGGGTTTCAAAACTTTAAAACATATTTTAAAATACCATAGACTCAAAAGACAGCTCCTTCGTAACAACTCCTGACACAGTTACGTTTGTCTGAGCCATTGCAAATTTAAGTCCTTTTGATAGAATACTTAGCTTCTTGGATGTGAAAACCTTGGAGGATAGATTTTCCAAAGGAAGGCCAAGACAAAATCTAGGAAGGAAAATCCGTGTTTGTTGAAAATGTTAAAATTCCGATTTTGAAAATTTTTACGATCAGCGAGTTTTTGCTATATGGAAAACTTGTTAGAAAGATCTTTGTGAAATTTCTAAAAATTTGGTGAAAATCTGGAGTGGATAATGTCTGATATAGTAAAGATTTGAAGTTAGATATTTTATTACTAAGGAGGTGTCTTGAGTCTGGTATTTTAAAAAATGTGTTAAAGTTTTGAAACCTATTCTCTGGATAAACAGGCCTTCAGATTGTGTGCCTAAGTGTAGATTGAAACATAGGAAGGAGGAAGAATTTTATTTCTTTTGCAAATTCCTAAAAAATTGAACTGACAGTTTAGTTTTAGTTTTACCTATCTGAACTGACAAGTTTAGTTCTACCCATCAAAAGTTACGCGCCTGAGAAAATTTGCCTTAATTTTGAAAAAAGAAAGAAACACCCCTTAAAAATCATAGAACTTTAATGAAAATCACACCATCGGATTCAGCGTATCAGAGAACCCTACTGTAGAAGTTTCAAGTACCTATCTGCAAAAATGTGGAATTTTGTATTTTTTGCCAGAAGAAAGATCACAGATGCGTGTTTATTTGTTGTTTTTTTTTGTTTTTTTTTATTCCCCAGGGGTGATCGTATTGATGCAGTAGTCCTAGAATATTGTAACAGGGCTCACTTTTATGGAAAATGAAACTTCTATTGCGCATTTTAAGCGACCAAAAAATTGGAGGGCAACTTGGCCCCCTCCCACCCTCATTTTCTTCCCGAGATCACCCAATTAAAATTACGCGTGAGACTGAAAGTTTTTCAACTGAAAGTACGAAGCAACATTGAAACTTAAAACGAACAGAAACTCTTACGTATATGAGGGGGTTCACCCCCCCCCCAAGTCATAACCTCACTCTTTACGCTACAGTTTTTTTTAGTACTTTCAAAAGAGCTATCTATTCTAATTGAACGGCCCTTGTGATCCAGGGGTTTGTGATTTAAAACAAAATTCGAACTTTAGCGTAAAGAGCGTGGTATTTACTAAGGGGAGAACCCCCTCATATACGTAATAACATATAAGTAATGAAAAACAATAAAAAAAACAAGCAATACGGCTCAATAGTAATCGAAACTTTAAAAAACGGAATTTGATGTCAATAAATGTATAAAAAGGATGGGTTTATAATGCTGATTCTAAATATACAAGTTTCATTAAGTTTAGTGTTACTCATCAAAGGCTACGAGCCTGAGAAAATTTACCTGATTTTTGAAAGAGGGGGGGGGGGGAAATGCCCTAAAAGTTAAAGAATTTTAATGAAAATCGCACTGTCACATTCAGCGTATCAGAAAACCTTATTTCATAGGTTTCAAGCTCATATCTGCAAAAATGTGCAACTTGGTATTTTTTGCCAGAAGAAAGATCACGGATGCGTGTTTATTTTTTTTTTTTTTTCTCAGGGGTAATCATACCGACCCGCTTGTCCTAGAACATCAAAAGAGAGCTCATTCAAACGGAAATTAAAAGTTATAGTGCCCATTTCAGTGACCAAAAATACTGGAGGGCAACTTGGGCCCCTTTCACTCCCCTTTTTTCCCAATTTTGTCTGATCAAAATTTTGAGAAGGCCATTCTGTTTAGTCACCCAACAAATATACCTTTGAAGGTAACAAATTACCCCTAGAGCCCTTATGGAAAGGTCTTAAAGTTTTAAAATTTTCCAATTGTATACGCATAGTATATTTGTTATTGGGAACTATGCATACATTTTTTTTGAGGAGGGGAGCGAATTTTCTGCTTTTTTTTTCCACAAGAAAGATATTCCATGGGGAGGTAAGTTTACAGGGAGGAAACTTTTCACGTGAAATTTTACACTGGGGGAATTTGCCAGAATCCCAATACGAAATTCTTTTTACGTGTCTTGCTTTCTTTTGCCGACTCACTTTAACGCATGGACTTTTAAAGGTAATTGTGTGGGGTAAGTCAAACAGTTCGTGGTAACGAACTGTAAGTAAGGAGTGACCCGGCTTAATAGAGAAAATTTGGCTGATTTTCGAAAACAGGAGGAAAGACCCCTTAAAAGCTATAGAACCCTAATGAAAATCGCACCATCAGATTCAGCGTATCAGAGAACCCTACTGTAGAGGTTTCAAGCTCTTATCTGCAAAATATGGAATTTTGTATTTTTTGCCAGAAGAAAGATGACGGATGCGTGTTTATTTTGTTGTTTTTTTTTTTTTATTTCCCAGGGGTGATCGTATCGACTCAGTTGTCCTAGAATATCGTGGGAGGGTTCATTAGAACGCAAATTAATAGTTCTAGTGCCCTTTTTAAGAGACCAAAAAAATGGAGGGCAACTAGGCCCCCTCCTACGCTCAGTTTTTCCTAAAGTCACCCGATCAAAATTTTGAGATAGCCATTTTGTTCAAAATGGCCAAAAATATCATAACTATGTCTTTTAGGATGACTTAATCCCCCAAAGCCCCCGGGGGAGGGCTGAAAGTTCTGAACTTTACCCAATGTTAACATATAGTATTGGTTATTGGGAAGTATACAGACATTTCAGGGAGATTTTTTCTGGTAGTGGGGGAGGGGTCGGGGGTTATGTGGGAGGGTATTTCCATGGAGGAAGTTTACATGGTGAAAGGGACATTGCTATGAAGGGGGCGCCGGATTTCCCAGCATTATTAAAAAAAAGATAATAAGTTTAAAAAAACAAGTTTTTCAAAAAAAAAGATAATAAGTTTAAAAAAATAAGTTTTTACAAAAAAATTCCGCAGATCTTGTTGACAAGTTAAAAAATCAAAGTATAAATGAAAAAAGTATCTTATCGGGTTTTGATGAAGTTTCCATGTACACTTTATATGATGTCCATAATAGTGAACATGCCTTACAAAGAAAATTAGAAGGAAATTCTAATTGATCATGGTTGCAGCAGTAGCTACAGCCTAGCAAAGAGCGAACCACAGCCCATAGTAACCAAAAGTTAAAAAACGCGCTTAGGAAAAAAACTGCCTAGTGAAAGAAAATTGCCATCTGGCACTGATTCAGCAATAGTAAATATTGTCTCGGTTCGCCTTAAAAGTAATAGTTTATAACGAAAAGAAATGTATGGGGATTTCGAAAAAAAACTGAAACCCCTCAAAAATACAGTCCCCCAGCTTGAACAACAAGAAACATCACTTTTTTGCATGGGTAGCACTGATCTGTCTCTCGTTTTTTTTTTTTTTTTCTTCTTTTTTTTCAGCAGGGCTAGCGGGTTACCAGAACATCATAGAGAGTTGCTTAACGGCTCACTCAAAAGCTATTTCTTGTATCTACGTCCTTTTTTATAAATTTCACCATCTGCAAGTCGATATGGCAAAAAAAGGAGTGGGGCTAGTGGGCTACCAAAACATCGTAAACAGATGTTTAATATCTCAAATAAAAGCTATTTCTCATGTCTACGTTTTCCCTATAAATTCAACCATCTGCAAGTGCCAAATGGCACAATTGGTCCCATGTCTCAAGTGGAAAAGCTGGGACTAGTGGGCATCCAGTACCTTTAAGAGAGATGTTTAATGTCCCATTTGAAAGCTATTGCTCATATCTACGTGTTTGCTCTCAGTTCTAACATCCGTAAATGCCATATAGAACTAAAAACAGCACTTTTGGTGCCACTTCTTAAGTGGAAAGGTTTGAAGTGTAAAACGGTACCATTGTAATAGTTATGGTCCAAAACCCTTAACTGGAGATTTATAAAAAAAACCTTTTCGTAAACTTCCCCTCCCAGCCCCGTTAGTAAGTTTCATTAGTCTGTTGGGAGAATTCAGTATGAACAGTTTAATACGGTCAGTCTACGTTGAGGCTCGCAAAATGATTTTTAAAATATCAAATGTTCTTAAGAGGAAGAAATTCATGGAAGAACAAATAATTTAATCTCGAAATTCCAAATTACTATCTTCTGACGTACACCCTCTCCTCCTCCAGTTCGCAAAAGTTCAACTTCACCAAATATAGTTTAATGCTTTCACTCTTTATAATGGAGACTTCTATTAACTCAATGTTTGATAATGGCCAATTACAAATGTATTTGCTGAATAAGGTCCAATAACTGTGTTTTTTGTTATGACATAACTCTCCACAGTCTTTGGGAAAGGGGCTGTAAGTTACACAACTTGGTCCTACAAGAAGAAGTTGACTGGATTCGATTATTTTCAGCCGCCGTAGGTCAGTTACCAGCGCGATAGACTTTAAATCAGAATGGCAAGGGTTCATCAGTTCCTTAATCACGCATTTTTATTTCAATCATGGTTTTGTGCCTTATATATGATTATTTTTCAGCTAATTCTCCATTTTTGTTAATTGTTTGGGGAATTGTGAAGTATTCCTTGCACTATTTTGGAACAAAATATGCCCCGGACCGCAACCCATTGCCACTTAGGGGCTGGAGAAGTGTAGACATATTGTTCTGGAGCCACTCAAAGTTGTATCTTCAAAGTAGGATTTCTTATTTTTATATCTAGTTATTCATATTATTTCCTTTTTTTACTATTTAATAGACAGAATAAAACTGTTGGTAATGTATGTAGAGAAATCGTAGCACTAAGAACCTATTTGCATTTTTTTTTTCTCTTATACTTTTCTGGTTGTCAGGTTACTTTCCAAGTTTTTCTTGTTTATTGCTATTCCACACCTGCAAGTTTAATGGATTTCAGATTTTATCAGGGGAAAGAGGGGGAAATGTTTAGTGAAATAAGTTAGAGATTTTTTTTTTTTTTTTTAATAGTAATAGTAATTTATTAACACACACAAGGACAATACATTTTACTCCCTACCGACCCAAGAACCTGGGGTCAGGTTGTCCTAAGGGTAGGCATATATCAAAATTTCATATTCACAACAGAAATATACAACCTAGGCCTAAAAAAAATAAAATAAAAGAAAAATCATTCCCCTTCGCACGCAGTTCCTACCACCAATCACAAAATCACCATACTTGTCCTCCAGGTACATAAAAAAAAAAGCATTAAAAAAAAAAAAAAAAAAAAAAAAAAAAAAAAATTTAAAAATAATATTTCTCATATAACATTCCTTTTATTTTATTTTTAAATTCCTTCAGATCCCCTATTTCTCTTAACTCTTTATTAACCCCATTCCACAACTTTAATCCCCTATAAATAGGCGAGAATGTCGACCTGGCAGACACCACGAGCGGGGCATGTAAATTTTCCCTTTGGCGAGTTTCATGATCATGAATCGAAGATCTAGCTTTTAGCATTCCTGAAAAGCAAGACGGTAATAATTCATTATTATATTTGAACATAAATTGAAGGCTATAAAAATCTCTAAGGCCTGCAGCAGGTAATACTTTTACATCAATATAGGTAGCTCTAACGGATACAAGATTTGATTTACCAGTCAACACACGGATTCCGTTATTTTGGATCACTCGAACTCGATTAGTAATTGATGGAAACGTACTCAGCCAAATAGATGAGCAATACAATATATGTGGATGTATAATAGAAAAATACAAAGTGCGAAGAACAGAAGGGGGTAATACATGTTTCAATTTACGCAGTATTCCCAGATTACGGCACAGGATTCCTGACACCTTTTCAACATGTTTCCTAAAAGATAGTGTTTCATCTAGCATAATACCCAAATATCTAACACACTGATCACGCTTAACTTTACCTTCCAGGTAACTCACTTCTTGGATCCATGGGTAGTAATTAGATGTACGCGAAAATATTACAAAACTGCTCTTTGATGGGTTTACTTTTATTTTATTAACTCTTAGCCAGCTAGACACTTGATCTAAACACTGTGTCATTAATTCAACTAAAAGGCGTTCTGTTTTTGCAATGCAAATCAATGAAGTATCATCGGCAAATAGAGGTACTGTAACGTCACTGTCACTGTGAAACATGTCGCTCATTTTAGTTTTCGCATCCTTCAGGGACAGTACAAGATCATTTACAAATATCAAAAATAGCAAGGGGCCTAGAACGGACCCTTGTGGCACACCACATTTCATATCTACAACGGAAGAAGTAGATCCATTTATTCGCACAGACTGCTGCCTATTAGACAAAAAACTACGTAGGAAATCAAGAGCAGGCCCTCTAATCCCATAAAATTCACATTTTTCAAGCAATATACCATGGTCTACAGTGTCGAAAGCTTTTATAATGTCCAAAAAGATGGTAGACACTTTAAAACCAAGGTCCAGGGCAGTGTTCACAACACCACAGAGATAAGCCACAGCTTGTTCGGTCGTGCGTCCATTTCTGAATCCAAACTGGGTGGATGTTAGTATTGAATGGCACTCTAAATAATGGTACAACCTCCGGGAAAAGCACTTTTCCACAAGTCTTGACATGACCGGTAAAACGGAAATCGGGCGATAGTTACTTACCTCACTGTGATCACCCCCCTTATGAACCGGTGTAATTCGTGCCAACTTGAAACAAGATGGAAATACTCCCTGTTTAAAACAAAGATTTATTAGGTTAACTAATACATGCGATATAGCTGGCCACAGATATTTAATTATCCGTAGAGACAAAATGTCACTACCAGCTGCACTATTTTTCATGTCGAAAATTATTTCTTTTACTTCACTCTCGGTCACCGGTTTCAGGTAAACTGAAAATTCTGTTTCGCTATTTCCAAGGTAATGTTGGAAAGGGCGGTCGCCATCCACTATTCTTACTCCCTCAGCCACATTATGTCCAACTGTAGCGAAGTGGTCAACAAATTCTTGGGCTATATCAGACGGGTCACTTAATTCTGCACCTACTCGACCAATAATCTGATCCGGGGCGACTGTGTGGGGAGGATTTATGAGCTGTTTAATTATCCGCCAGGTTTTATTGGGGTTTCCAGCTGCATCACCAAACTTTTTCTTATAATGAGCTTCCTTTGCTTTTCGCAAAAGTCTATTTAATGCATTTCTGTAGTTTTTGTATATCCTTTCATTAACATCACTAGGTTGTAACATTTTCTTTTTAAACAGCAAATCCCTTCGATTTATTGATCTGAGCAATCCTTTTGTCACCCACGGCTTCTTAGGCATTTCTCTGCGAGCTCTTTTCCGTACCTCTTTAGTGCAACTAATCAGCAGATTATGCAGTTTATTATAGAATTTCACAAACTTCGCATCAGCATGATCAGGTAGAGCTAGCTCTTCATCCCAATTAACATCCATTATTTTGTTTTTACAATCACGGAGGGCACTAGGATCCAGTACTTGTGTAATCTTATTAAACCTGCCATTTACCGAAGGAGAAGTCAGCGTCGATGTTGAATATGAGAATGTTGTTAATGTTGTTCATTATTTGATTAAAATAAAGCAGTGCTTGCCAAAAATTTGGCCGAATACCATAGAAACAGGCAGAAGGCAGATTACAAATTGCTATTCTACAAAATGAAAACGAAGAACCTGAAACTTTTATTTGTATGCTGAGAGATGTAAAACTCTATATACAAATATGATTTTCTTAACTTCAAAAAGAATTTTCTTATAAAAAGCTCCTGAGGTCCGGCAGTCATTATTCTATTTTAATAGTTAATCCCTTTATTCTTTCAATATATTAAAATGTTGTTTCCTGTTGCAATCCCACTACCTTTTATTGGTCTTTTGAGCCCAAAGTGCAACTGATGATTCTTAAATACTCTGTTATATCAATTTATCAGAAAAATAAGCTATGCGACACAAAAGAGGTTCTCCTTAAAGATAGAGTATTCAAAGGTAGTTTCTGCATTTTGTGTCATAGCTCGCAGCATCTCTTCTTATTTTAGCGGTAATTGTTTTGCGAAGGAGGGGGGGGGATAATTTGCGGTTCCTTACTAAATATTGTTTGAACACAGGAGGGAAAACACTGTTCACTGGTTAAACCCCCAACAAAAAAAGTAAACGGTATCGTTCTTTTTTCTTTGTCGAGAAGACAAATAACCTTGTCAATCTTTAACAATACTTCAAGTACAGTTATCGCATCTTAAAAACTTTATCCCTCAAACTATTATCAAAGGGAGCGCGAGGGGCTCTGAAATTCCAAATACAACTTTATTTCATATGAAGACCAATGGTCCATGTGACACAAGTACTGATCTCTCAATTAGAGGCTGAACCCCCCCCCCCCCCCAAAAAAAAATACTGTCAAAGAAAAAAAAAACATCCTTGGAACCACCATTGTTGAAAAACTCCACATAGATTAGTTTCAGCTCCTTGGCTTGAAAAACAAGAACAATCCCCTTTTTTGCACTGACAGAACTCTAATTTTCTTGTTTTTTCCTATTTTTCTCCGCTAGCACAGGGCACTGGGACATTGCGTAGAGGTGTTTAAGAAGGCATTTAAAAGCTAATGTACATATCTACGAGCTTTTAATGTGCATAACTAATTTCGAAAAGATGTATAATATGTCCGACAATTTCCAAAATAAAGTTAATAAGCTGTGATTTCTTATATTTACAACAATTTTTAAAAGGTCTAAAATTGAACTGAATCTTCAAGATAACCATTTGAGAATTTAAGGGGTTAGATTCCCGTAATTCTTTTGCGAGCTGTAATGCTTCTACGTTTTTTTTTCTGTTCTACTGTCTTTCGTCTTTTCCTTCATAATTAGTTTATAGTACCCGATTTCCAAGGGGCTTGGCCTATTCCTCCCCCCCCCCTTTGTTGGCCATTAATGACTTTAAAACAAGCATTTCAAAGAAAGACCTAAAGTTTTGGAAATACTAGGCAGCTACTACTACTACTAAAAACTCAAAATAGCACCAAACCATCTGAGGCCATCACAGCTACATACGCTCCTCCTCTGTTTCAACCAATGCAAAGCCTTCCTTTTTGCACCCTCCCAAAAAGTTCCCATTTCCCTTAAATGTTTCCTTATGACATCCTCCCACCCCAGACGAAGACGACCTGCGGTCAGGGTTGCCACCAGACCAAAAAATTTCGTAACGTCCGGCTCTTAAAAACGTAACTTTTTCGTAACTTTTGATAGGAAAGTCTCTTTTCAAGGCAGGGTGCCTTAATTTCGCTATCAAGAGCGGTACTTAAAGGTGGGGGGGGGGACATTTTTGCCTGTACAATTTGAAAAATATATTTTTACGTAATTTCATTAAAAATCTTCCCTCCAATTTTTAAAAGGTGCCTAAAAAGTATACAAGCCTGCTTCCAGTTTACCTGCAGAACATAAAGACCCCCCCCCCTCTGATGCGTCTATAAAATCCCAGGCTACTATTTTGCATATCTTGTTGTTTTTAAATGCCATCATTGGTGTTTTTAAACAAAAGTTGATGAGCAATACATACAAAATAAAAGGCAAATCAATAAACACAGGACACTAGAGTTTTGAAGAAAAGAAGAAAACCAACTAGATTTTTTTTATTGTTAAATTTCAATAAAAACGATCTTAATAAATCCAGCTTCTTAAAAACACCCAAAAAATCATTTTAATCGCTCCCTTCCCATCTAATATTTTGGATTGGCTCAGTCCCAGTCTCACCTCCTCTAGCTTCAAATTTGCCTCGTTCGAACATGAAGATTTAAGCAATTCCGAGTGACAGGGTTTTTGTTTTGTTTTAATTTTAGCGAACAAAAAATAATTTAATCGTTGTCATCAGTTCTCATACGACACAACAGTTATTTTGCATAATATGCATTTTTCCATTTGTAATTTGATTCGTAACTCTCAACCAAAAGAAAGTCAGAAATGAAAGAAGAGCTCACGCAACTCAACCATACGAATGTTAGTATAAAGCTGTTTTGATAGGTCTCACTTATCTACGCACCTAAAAAGAATTTTTTGTAGACGGGTTCGAACAATAAAAAAAAATAAACTCATTTTCAAAATGAACTAGAAAGCAGAGAATTTTTTTCTCAAGAATATATGAACATAATTGAACGCAAGGGACACAAAAAGTATTGGGTTTTACATAACATAAACACCAAATTTATCTAGGTTTTAAATGCAAATACGGAAAAAGTCGATGAGTTGAGGAATACAAATAAAAAAGATCAAACTATGCAAAAACAAATCGTTTTTTTTGCCCCGAATTTTCACTTACATTTAATATTTTCAAATTTTTAATTTTCCAATTAAAAAAAAATATAATTTCTCATTCAAAATGATAACCTAAGTTAACACAGCCTCGGGATGTGCTCTTACCTTTGTGCTATACTGATAAAAGTGGGAAGTAACTGAACATTCGAAAGTGGTTGAAAAATAGTTCACAAATTAAAAAAAAAATTGTGTGACAATGAAATAAAAGGAAGATGGAACAAAAAGATCAGTGAGTTAATAAAAAAGAGCTGGAAATGATTTAATTAAGAAAATTAATGGGATAATAAAAAACCTATAATTTAATAAAGAAATGCCGAGAAATTTACGTTTCCAGGGAGTTGGGGCCCAGTCCAGCCTGCGTGGTCCCTATGAATCAGTTTTTAAGTAAACTGTAAACCTACCCTATACAGATACCCTATACTATTATCTTCTTCATAAAAACGGGCATTAGTCTATTTGTCGTTTTCTAAAGCCAAATATCTAGTGATTCTTCTTTTCTGATGAAAACATTCTAAACACACAAGCAGTACTATTAAATTATTTATTTTATACTACTTCCAAATATCACGACCTCTTTCCTGACAATACACCAACCCCCTGATGGATTGGGATATAGCCCTAGGAATATATTTAAAAAAATCAAACAATAAAATTTTTATTTTACAATATGAAACAACACGAAAGAATGTAACAAGAATGTCATCACAAGATTCGCCACAACGATGAAATATGTTTATACAGTTATATATGGGACCGTAGATGGGGAGGGGGATATAATGTCAAAAGACTGGCCATGATATCTGGAAAACGTTTACCATAAAATCAAAAATTCCGGCTAAACTAACCACCCCCCCTCCTCAATGCTTAGATATAACCAAAAAATGGCTAATTTTTACAGTTTCATATTAACTTTTGTATATAACCTGATATTATGTCAAACCAATCAGAAGGGGGGGGGGTGAGGTTGTTACGGAAAGAATAATACATATATCATCGGTACTAGTCAATTAGCTGATACACACGCAAGATAGATGCTAAAGGGAACTAGTCAAACGGGTATCAGTCAGTAGAGAATAGGATCGCAAAACGTGGTTTGTCATTGCATTTACAATATTTAAACTATTGATTTTGGGGGTTTAGGGGGGGAAACGTACCTAGATTAGGTTATGTATTTAATATATACTATGCTTTACCACCCCCTCCCCCTAATGTGCAAATACATAGCCCAAATTTGGTTCTGAATTTTTATATTTTCATCATATTTTGTTTTATTTCATTAGCATTAACTAATGAAACTAGCCCCTTCTCCATATAATTTTAGTATGACTGTTAACGGACCAAGATTCAAAGTCAACTGATGAAATTGAAAGTTGGTGAGGTGACTAACTGACAATTGTCACTTGTCACTAAACTGTGGTAAAGCTTTCTAATATTAGTTAATTATTAATTTAGTAAAAATATATATGACGCAAATATGAAGTTTGGAAATACCACTTTTTTATTAAGATAAGAAACATATCCTGCTAAGCTCTGTTTAACGGGAAATTGAGAAATTACCACTTCCTAGCATTTACGTGGGAAGGTGTGGTTGATAAAAATGTATAAAAGATACATTTTATCGGAAGGAAATCTCTGACTAACTATATGCCGGACTGACCTCTGGTCCGTTGTTTTAGAAATACTTTGGGACCTTGCCTCATAGTCGTAAGTGTCTAAGTATCTTATTTATATTTTATTGTTGTTTTATTGAGACTTGTGGGCTACTTGGGACAGCCAGTCCCAGTAGACAGAATATATCCGATTTTATTATATGGTAAATGAATAAAAATATCGTATTTTAGACGAACTCTCTACGATCTATTTTTAGCCTCTCGAACATACTCAGTCGGTACGCCTCATTAGTTCGGTCATAGCCTAAGGCACGCTACCAAAGTTCAATTACCTTAGGGCCAGAGTTTATCTCCCCTATAAAGGGAGAATAAAGGCATCTACCACTACAACACCCAAATACCACAAATAATACTTCACAACAACTAGTGATCGCTAGAAAAGCTGGGTCGAGAAAGCTAGATAAAAATAGTAAATTGAAATAAAATGGTTTTACCAGAGGAAAAAATGACTTCCCTATCAACAGTACTTGAAATTGCAAAAATTATACCGGAATACGCGGGAAATTCAGATGTAGATGAGTTTATCGAAAAATTAAAAATTTTCGACGAACTAACAGAATTGTTTGAAGATAAGGTCAAAGAGCAATGCGTTGCAGCCAGATTAAAGGGAAGCGCCCTTAAACATTTTGAGGCAAATAATGAAAAAGAGCCCAAGGACATCAGTAGTCTAATTGAATCTTTTAAAACAAGATTCATTGAGACAAGCATCTCCGAGAGGCTAAGAACAGAGGTAGTCACATTCGATACCTCAACTAGAATCAGGGAATATGCAGACAAATTTTGTAGATCCGTGTGTTTACAATTAGAGAAAGGCGGAAATGACGAGACAGTACAGAAAGTACAACTACATACTTTTACCCAAGGGTTGCCAAAAAAGTTATTAAGACTAATATTATCGCGAAAACCTGAAAATTTAGAGCAGGCTATAATACTAGTCGAAACAGAGGTAAAAATTGACGAGGCTATGAAAAAGTTTGACCAGATATCAATAAATAACGCAGAACCCCAAAAAAATATAAAATATGAAAGATGACAAAAAAGAGTGAGCTTCTAAGAGCCGTATCGTGAAACTAACAGACGTGACAGGGGCCGAGGGTCGCCGCCTAGGGAGATAGCTGACAAATTCGACGACCTTGAGAGATTAGCAGCTAATAACTATAGAAAATATGGGCATCCTCCCCCCCCAAAGACAGATAATTGGGGAGCCAACAAGAATAGATCAAAAACATACAGAAATAACCAGGAAATAAACAAACAAATTAAGATAAAATTTTATTGATATTATTGTAGCAAACCAAACCACTATGCAGCAGATTTCTGGCATAGAATACGCAAAGAAGGCCAGACATACAAGACAAGACACCAATTCAGAACGCAGGGGGACAGAAATTTAGGAAGACAGGGAACAAATAATACTTGGCAAACACCTAATAATATTCCTGAATTTCGAACTAGAAGGCAAACGGTTAACTATACCCAGGGTCAAAGTAGCAGCGCTGAAGAAAACTGGGATAATCCCAGAAATTTTTGGCCAAACAGTGGGCATTTAAAAGGATAAATCAACCTGTACGTGTCGACAGAGCTGTTTCCTTACTAAGACCCCTATATAGTTTAGAATGCTGCGACACAAATGCAAGTAATAATAATCTACCGATTCTGCGTGGATTTAAAATTCAGTGTCTTCAAAATTTACCATATTTACTAGATACAGGCGCATCTAAATAATTAATTCGAGAGAAAGTCTTTAATAGATTTCCTCCTAGTGTCAAAAATCGAGTAAGCAGATGCCAAAATACCCTAACATCAGTGACAAGGCACAAGCTGACAATTTTGGGAGAATGTCGGCTAAAATTTAGTGCAGGGGATAAATAAATAACAGTAACAGTATTAATATGCAAGCAGCTACTATTTCCTTGTATTCTAGGAGTAGATGCCATCAGAAAATATGGGATTGTATGGGAACCCATATCCAATACAATCACAATAAACCAGGTAAATGAAAGTAATAGGCAAATTTGCGTAACAACAAATAAAGAAAGTGAAGATTCGAATTATAACCTAAAAATCAGCGGAAAAATTACAATAGAAGGGGGAACGAAAGCTCAAGTTCTAGCTACATTAAATGAAAAAGATGGAAGGGTTAAAACGATGGATGCCGTGATAGGGGGTACACCATAAAAGAATACCCAATGATTTTCGTGGAAAATCAAGTTATAAAAAATGAAAATGGTATAACATACTTAAAACTATCAAATCTAAGTAATGATAAAATAAAACTGAAACAGGTATAACTTGGATCAGTAGAAAATATTTCAAATTCAGAAATAAAATCTCTAAACAGTCCAGAATTAAGCGTAAACTTCACTTCTAGCCACGAACATTTATCCTCAGTAAAACTGCAACCACAAGAAGAGTATGTAATGACGAAAACGGATTTTTTGCAACAATTTGATTTAAAACATTTACCGGAAAACGTAAAAACTAGGCTGGAAAATATTCTTTGGGATTTTAAATGGACTTTTGCAAGACACAAATCAGATTACGGATTATCTCAATCACACACAAGATATCAACAGACGGCCCTCTAATCAAAAAGTCGCCGTATAAAACACCTTATCATTTAAAGCCATGGCTAGAAAGCCAAATAAAAGAAATGGAAGATAAGGGTATAATTGAAAAAAGCATTGGTGATTGGTGCTTTCCAATAGTGATAGTCAGAAAAAAATCGTACCTGGAAATTATGTATAGACTTTAAAGCAATAAACGCCATCACGGTTAAAGACGTGATGAAGCTACGAAGAACTGGTTCGATTTTAGATGAGTTAAGGGGTTAAAAATATTACTCTAGTTTCGATTTAATAGCAGTATATTGGCAAATCGCTTTAGATGCAGAAACTAAGCATAAAGCTACAGTAATCTTAGACGATGGCAGAACGTTCACATTTCAACGTATGCCATTCGGCTTATCATTTAGTCCAAATTGTTTCAGTAGGCTAATGAATTTGGTGTTAAAAGATACCGAACCAGGAAGGAAAAAAGATATCTTGGCTTATTTAGATGATGTAATTCTGTTTAATGAAAACCTGGATGACCATTTGGTCGGACTTGGAAAAATATTGGAGAAGTTTGAAAAAGCAGGTTTAAAATTAAAACCAGAAAAGTTAAAAATACTCGTACAAAAATTATCATTTCTTGGACACCTAATAAACCATGGCACTATTTCACCAAATACAGAAAAATTTACTGTCATAGAAAATTTACAGCCTCCTAAAGATCAAAAAAGCCGCAGATCAGTTTGTGGGCTATTAAGCTATTTCAGACGATATACTAAAAATTATGCCACAATAGCACAACCTTTGACGAACCTTTTAAAGACATCAGGTAAATTCGAATACCCAGAGGACGCAAAACAAGCGCTAAATGAAATAAAAAGGCAACTATTACTGGCACCAATACTTAAATTACCAGATTTGTCACAAAACTTCTGTTTGCAAACAGATGCTTCGGGGTACGGTATAGGGGCCATATTATTAAACATTAATTCTGAGGGAGTAGAATCAATAGTTCAATACGCCAGTAGGTCACTGACGGAAGCAGAAAAAAAAGACAGTTGAAAGGGAGTGTTTAGCAGTTATAGTATTTACAGAATATTTTCGACAATTTTTACTTGGAAAAAATTTTATTTTAAGAGTAGACCAAAAATCATTAGTTTGGCTACATACGATGCAAAATACTTCAGCCCGGCTGACACGGTGGATACTGCGTCTGCAAGCATATTCATATACTCAAATATATATAAAGGGCTGTACAAATATTTTACCACACTATTTATCACGAAATCCAGATAAGAAAGAAAATGTGATAGCAACCATCCAGAATGAACTAGAAGGGGCAGAAATGCTGTCTGATTAAAATATTTCAAAGTATCAAAATAAAGATGATTTTTCCTTAGCAATGAAATCCTTTTTATCAAAAGGAACGCAACTGCCAGAGCACTTTAAACATTTTTTAAGGGAACTAGATAATTTTGATCTTGACGAAAGTAAAAATCTTCTAGTAAGACACCCTAGACCATCCCACGAATACAGAAAAATCGACTTAAAAATTATTCCAGTAGTTTCAAAATCTCTGAAGGACAAGTCTTACAGATGGCACATGCAACAATTGGCTTTCACATGGGAGAAGCACAAACTATGGGAAGACTGAAGGGAAATTTTCATTTTACAAAGATGTACTCAAAAGTAAAAGTTTTTATACAAATCTATCGAAATGATGTCAAACAACATTCACAACCACAGACACCTAAGACTGAAATAGCTGTATACTCCAACCCTTCAGCTGTAAAAGAAACAATTTCAATAAGAGTGTTGGAATCCGGGGGAAGTTAATCAGTTTCGAGGAAAGGAAACAGGTGTGTACTCACCGTAGTCGACCATTTTAATTCATATTTATACGCTTTTCGAATTAAAGACGAAAAGACAAAAACCATTGCGAAAGTTTTGGTCAATCGTCTATTCTTGGAACACGGGATTTTCCCTAGATTTTTACTTAGCGACAACGGGCCATGTTTTAGAGCCAAATTATTAGACAAAATTACAGAATATCTTGGGGTTAAACGATGGTTTACCTCGTCTTACCTTGCAGCAGCCAATGGGAAGGTTGAACGTAAGCATAGGGAATTAGCTTACATGCTGGGAATCTTGCTTAAATGCGAGAGTGGAAAACAAAAATTGGGATGACCCTTTACCTTTTGATGACGTGCCTTAAAAGAAACGCCATTTTTTGCAACACATAAGAGATCCCAGAATTTGTTTAAATGAAATAGAAAATGACAGAAAATATTACAGCTTAGACCAATATAAGCAAGAAATGGTGATGCGAATGAATAAAGCTATGGAACAAGTTAAAGACAATCTGGAAGATGCGAAAACAGAACAAAAAGAAAAATATGACAGAACAAGCAAAAATAAAACGAGTTACTGTCTAGGAGATTTGGTTTATGTTCACAAAACGAACCTGGAAGGAAAAAAAAGTTAAAACCGAAATGGGACGGAACTTATAGGATTACAAAAATTCTAACAAATAAATTAAAATATTTTCTGAAACATCAGCATAAGTAAAAGGAAGAAGTAATACACCATAATAGAGTGAAAAACGTATATTTTTCAAAACCGTGGAAAACAGAGCCTATACTGTCAGAAGAAGAAATAGAAGAAACGATCTCACCAATATATATCAGAAGACCATATGAATTTTACGACATTTTTAATGACCATAACAGTTGTGAGAAGTGGAAGAAATATTTAGCACAGACTTGGCTGCAAACGTTCCACAACAAACAAGAGAAAAAAAGAAAAGTTCAATATTCATCGGATACAAGTGATGTAAGCGATATAAACGAACCTCCAGCAAAACCATATGTTTTAAGACGTACCTCATTAAAGGTAGGATCCAAATAAGAAGAAAAATTGAAAGAAACCAAAGAGGCATCTGATTTTCATGCGCTTGATTCACCTACAGTTTTAGTACAAAAATGACTTTTGGAACAAACGTCATCTACCAGACGCGAGCTAACAGAATGTAACACCGAAAATTCTTCGACAGAAAACGATATAGCTAAACCTGGGCCACCGTCAAGAAAACCTTCTTTGAGAGAAAAATTATGGAGAACAGTGAAGAAACCAAATGGGCAGGAAGAAGTTCCTTTTTCAGCAGCACAAGTCACTATAACACTCATGAAGAACGCTAAACAGCAAGAGAAACAGCGATTAAAGAGATTTGACGAGGCAACAAAACAGCACTCGGACTCAGAGCCTTGTAAACCACACTATAGAAATCCCGGAAAAACTTGCGAATATTATAAAGAAGAAAAGCAAAAATTTGGAGTCCAGAACTCGGACCAGGAAACGGAGAAAGGCAGAACAAGCGCAGCCCCCAGCAGATTAATATTTGAATAAAACAATAATAACAAAAATTAAGTACATGCAATGCATCTACTGACCATTGACTCTCTGAGGGAACATTTTCAGTCAAATTTGAAAAAAAAATTTGTTTTGAAGAATTTTAAAATAATTATAATAGGAAAAACAGACAAGAGTTTACATTAAGTGCGCGCTACATGTACAAGCTAGCTGTAATCTTGTTATAAATAGTAGAATATATAATAAATTGAACACTTACCAATAAACTTAAACACTTGCAAATATATCCCATAGCTTTGAGCAATCGGTGCTTGCAAAATTGTACGCAATAAACAGACAAGTAGAAGCAATAATGCATGTGACGAAACACCGCACAAATGTTAATGTTGAATCACTAATAGAAGAACAAAATAAAAATAAAATGAATATCGCTTTTGAAGATATACAAAAATATCTTTTGGAAATAATACATGCCAATATCCCGGAGGAAGAAAAGACAAAAATTTCGAGCAAAACATATTTTCATATCGAAAAAGACAAAAAATCGTTATGTCTAGCTCAGAATGAAAAAATCTCCAGTTTAAATTGGACTCTAGGGGAAATTTATAATATATTTAATAGAATAGAAGATTTATTGATAAATGGAAGTAAAGAAGAAAAGTTTCTATATGGAGAATATTTAGTCGCAAGTATGCTAAAGCTAATGACACATCTGAAAATTTTAAGCGATTATACAATAGAAGTTCAGAGAGCATTAGGGTTATTACAGTTAGGACAAATTCCGAAACTTCTGTTGCCTCCAAAGGAACTAAAAGAGATCTTGCAAAACATACAGTATTTTGTATTAAAGGAAGGGTATTATGAATTACCTTCGGAGTTAGACCCGATAGACCCTTTAAGCTGGTATACTAAGCTATTAAAAGCTTCTTATTTTATATTAGCGGGAAACCTCCGAATAAACGTGAAAATACCCCTAGTTCAGAAAAATAGCGTATTTACCATGTAACAGGGGGCCTACAGGGAGTAGTAATCACCATGACATTAACTTCAGCGTACGTACTAGTAGAAAACAACCGAGAAAGGATAATTTCTCTAGAAAAAATTTGGATCATGGACGTTTTGGAAAATGGTATTTTTAAACTAGAACTGACCAAAAAAGGACTAAAAAGAACACAAAATGGAAACAGTTTAAAAGGATGGGAAAACATAATTTTAGAAAATCGACGAGGGATTGAAAAAACATGCAGTTGGGCAGTTTTTAAACCTTCTGAAGCAACTGAAAGAATTATAAAAGTAAGCGCATCAGAAGTATTGGTTTCAAATAATGTTACGCTTGATGGAACTTGTGTTCAAGACAGAGAAATACCAAATTTTCCAGTAATTATATCGACAATGTCAGAATGTAATCTATGGCACAAAGATACAAATTTCATACTTAAAAAAGAAAATAGACTAAGATCAGAAGAAAACACTAATAAATTAACTCCATTAAAAATTAAAACAATTTTACCAGGCAAATTAGAAATTTTTTTCAAAAGAGGTAGTAAACATCTAGTAGAAATTTGGAAAAAGAATTTTAAAGAACCTATTAGTTGGGCCCAAATGCTGAAAGATATAAAACTAGATCAAGAAATAGCCCTTAGTCAAACAGAAGTTACACTGAGAGTAATAAAGGAAGAAAGCATTCAATTTAATGAATTATTTTTAGTAGGGTGCATAATGGGCACAGTATGTTTAAGTCTATTTACACTTATAACAGTTTGGATTATTTATCAAAAGAGTAAAATACAAAATGTCAGAAAGGAAGTAACCGAATTACAAGAATTAACGATAACGCCAAGGCAATTGCAAATGATCCAAGAATATGCAGAATACGCAGGAATTACGCGTTAATTTTCAACACGTTCAAAAAAAAATTTTTGTTTTTTTGTTTTTAGTGTTTATATAAGATGGATATAAGGAATATTTATTACAGATGAGAAATTGGACAATAATTTGCGTTTTTAATCTTCTCCAGCTTATTGCGGCCGAATTTAGCGTTATAAAAGGAGTATCGTTTCGCAGAATGAATACAGTGAAACCCCTGGAAGGCTACTGGCAAATCGCGATTAGGTTTCATGCTTCAGTCTTACATACCCTCCAGAGCCAAGTAACGATACTTGCAAATAATCTGGAAATGACAAGAAGAGAATTAGAAAAAACTTTTAACCCGCCTCCTTTCACACCCCCGCAGGTAATAGAAAAAGAAATAAAAGCATCATTATTTCAAACGCAGGCAACTTTGTTGTTCAAAGTACTGAACAACCAAATCAATGGGGTTCTAGAAGATATAAAAAGAATGATAATTAAGCTCCAAAAACAAAACAAAAGTGAACCAGACAATACATTGGCCAGAAAGAAAAGAAGCTTAATCGGTATTGTAGGGGAAATCTCAGAATATACATTCGGTAAGGTATCTGAGACTACGTTGAAGAAAGCTGAAAAACGAATAGGGAAAGTCGAAATAACAAATCAAAATCTTCTACACTCTGTAAACAAACAACTAATAATCTTAAAACACCCCGAAACAAGGATATCCAAAATCGAAGAAAAAGTTAATCAGCCAATCAATACGCTTTCCATTCTTAAAACGGAGATAGCCAATTCAGTACTAACAACACATAAACAAACAGTAGTAAATCATAGCCTAATACTAGAAGATATAATTTTCCAGATGGCTCCCCAGCTCTTATATAGTGCCATAATTGAAATGTCCCATGAATTTAGTCACTTGGAGCTAGAGTTTCAAACCCTTTTAACAAAAAATTTACCAGCACGACTCCTAAACCCGGGTAAATTAATAAAAGTACTCAAAACCATAGAAAGTCATTTACCTTATCAATTGAAATTAGGACTAGAGCCAAATTTCGAGAATATTCTATACTTTTATAGCATGGCGGAAAATTATTTGCAAATTAAGCAAGGGGAATTATGGATATTTTTAAAGCTACCCCTAATTAAAAATGAAGAATACGCGCTGTCCCAAATAGATACTTTCCCTACAAGATTGATGAACACCACAAGCTGGATTAAAATAAATAATTTGCCCCCATATATAGCCATTTCCAACTTAAAATATAGGATACCAGAGCAACAGAAAATAATCAAATGTCAAAACGATAAACTTTCCTTTTGCAACTTAGAAACTACGAGTATATCGCATCTACGCGCAAGGAAAATCTGTGCTATTAAACTTTGGGAGGAGGTGGATCACTCAAACCCCCTACCAAAAGAATGTGATGTTGATATAGTAAGCGCAATTAATCTGGAGCTATGGAAAAAAATTAGTGAAAATGATTTCATATTCAGCAGGCCACAACTGTGTATGGCACAGCTGAGATGCAAAAATTCTTCCGGGTTAAAGAATACAAGAGATATATGAATAGAAGGGAGTGGTCAAATTAATATTCCCCTATACTGTCGCGCAACGAAAAGACAGACTAATATATATTAAACAAAGGTGGAAAATACGAAGAAAAAAATGGAAAAATTGTATAGAAAAACGATACTCAACATTAACCTTTTAAAAGCAACCAATGGAGAACAAGATAATGAAAAAATAAAAAAAGTACAAAACATGTTAAAAAAATTAAATGATATCTCCATACCGGAAAAAGTAAAAGGAGAAACACCCAGATTTCTTACAACCCTGGAAGATCTAAATAAAAATCTGAACATAAATAATCCCGTTTTCCAAACAGAAATAGAAAGAACCACTTACTATAAAGGCTTATTAGCCTATACTTGGGGGTATTTCATAACTGCTATCGTGGTTCTGGGATTGTGTATAGGGGGTCTTACATTTTGGTATAATTTGAAACATCAAAACCTGGGAGGGAAGGATATAAGAAATCCAGACTGCGCAAAACCATAATCTATCGTTTAAAAAAAAAGAAAAAAAAAAAAAAAAAAAAAAAAAAAAACTTATCTACAACCGCAGACAATTCGATTGTCACTATGATTTCATGAACATGAAAGTAAAAGAGAAATCGATTATTGTTTTGAAGCGATTTTATTACTGTGTCACAGTAATACTTGTTACTAATGTAAATAAATTTGCAATTCAAGTGTTTACGGATGAAAAAAAAGAATTATACCACTTTTTAAGTTGCTTTGCGAAAAATCGACGTTTAAAAAAAAAAAAATGCTTGATGCTTTAAAGTATATTTGTTACTTAACATAATTGTGTAAGATATTACACAATGCTTATTTATATATACGCTGTTTGAATTTACTTTAAATTTTAACTAGTGATGTAATGTTATATGTAAATGTTTGACCTCGAGTCAAAGTATTAATAATTTTTTTTGTATTTAAGTTTGAAAGAATAATCCAGCAATGAACATAATGTTTCAATTTAAGCGGGATATTATTTTTGGAGTGATTAAAAAAAAAAGTGGAGAAAGTAATTAAAGTAATTAACTTTCGAATGCTACTCTGAGTGTTTCATTCTACTATGTATGTAAAAATATATGCTCTATATGTATACTAATGTGAATATTTATTTTAGATACAGTCTTAGTTAATTTTTTTGGAAATCAAATTTTTCATAACATCCTTTTGTACCCATTTCTCAATCATTTCTTTGACGCATTTTCGGAAAGTTGCAAATTTCAAAGCCAGTTCAATTATATCCTAATACCATCAGAAACCAAACCATACTTGATCAACTGATATTTGGAAACTACAGAACTACAAAATCATCGAAAGTGAGATAAAAACAGAACTTAATTTAGGCCTAGAATATGTGCTACATAGCCAAATGGCTTATGTTATGGAAATATGTGAAAATGCTTTGTGCTGAAAAAAAATATATGTAAAAATTTTATAAAATCAATAATGTTATATGTGATTTACCCAAGGCATTTCTAAAAAAAAAAAAAAATATACGGTATATCAACCACATCACACAGATAAATTAAATTATTAATGGGAATTAAATTTAAACTCAAAAAATTCATAAAACTATTCTAATATAAATCTAAATTAAGCAAAACCACTAATATTATGTATAAGCCGCTTGGGGTCAAGTAAAACAGAAGATGCATATGAAGAGGGTGAAAGAGTAATTGTTTGTCCTAGAGACATAAAAAAAGAGAAACAAGGATGAATTTCAAATTGAAATCCTTCGACAAAAACAAAAAAGAACATGGCCTATATTGGACCAGAAACATAACCCTAAGGAAGCCGATTGAGGGTAGATGCACATAATTACCCAAAGATGACAGCATAATAGCTGTAAATGACATTAAGTTGTTTTAAAAGTAAAATATTCAGAATTGGGAAAATTACTCTTTAAATGGGAAGTACTGTGGTAAAGCTTTCTCATATTAGTTAATTATTAATTTAGTAAAGACATATATGATGCAAAAATAAAGTTTGGAAATACCACTTTTTGATTAAAAAAAGAAACACATCCTTCTAAGCTCTGTTTAAGGGGAAATTGAGAAGTTACGAATTTCTAGCTTTTACGTGGGAAGGTGTGGTTGATAAAAATGTATAAAAGATACATTTTATCGGAAGGAAATCTCTGACTAACTATATGCCGGACTGACCTCTGGTCCGTTGTTTTAGCAATACTTTGGGACCTTGCCTCATAATCGTAAGTGTATAAGTATCTTATTTATATTTTATTGTTGTTCTATTGAGACTTGTGGGCTACTTGGGACAGCCAGTCCCAGTAGACAGAATATATCCGATTATATTATATGGTAAATGAATAAAAGTATTGTATTTTAGACGAACTCTCTACGATCTATTTTTAGCCTCTCGAATATACTCAGTCAGTACGCCTCATTAGTTCGGTCATAGCCTAAGGCACGCTACCAAAGTTCAATTACCTTAGGGCCAGAGTTTATCTCCTCTATAAAGGGAGAATAAAGGCATCTACGACTACAACCCCCAAATACCACAAATAATACTTCACAACAAAACAAATGATAATCGTATTCTCATGAGAGAGAATGCTATCTTAACTTACTATGCGAGTAAGCGAAGTGGGTATTTTCTCATCCTAATAACTGAGTGATTGTTTGATAAGATTAAATGACCGCAATGTGAAAAAATATCGATGCTCATGTCAGTGTAATTAGAATAGGAACAGCGGATTTTTTCACGGAAAAAAAAATAGATTACTCAGAAAATGTGAAACTTCCTCACTATTCAAAAGCGTAACATAATTGTAACATAAATTCAAAAACGTAACAAAAATGTAACGTTTTTAGGGCCGCAGCGTAAAACTTACCGTTTTATTTAAAACGTACCAAAAATGGTACGAACGTAACCTTGATGGCAACCATGCCTGCGGTCCGTTTAGCCCAAGACGGTTGGCCAAAAAGGACGACCTTTGGCAATCTGTCATCCTTCATCCGCAGAACGTGCCCTAGCCATCTCAACCTTTCTTTCATTATAGCCCTAGAAAGCGGGATTGAACCACATTTTTCGTACAGCCTACAGTTTGATATATGGTCAGTCAGACGGGTACCCAGAACAATCCGTAGGCAATTTTGCTGGAATACATCTAGCAAATCTTCATCCGCTTTTCAGAGCGCTCATGCAATATTTGACAACTGTCATCACTGTACCTTCTAATATTCTAATCTTGGTTTGCAGACTTATCTTCCTATTCTGGAAATTAGGTCTTTGAGGCTGACTTCCCCTCCCCCCACAGCCATCAGGACAAGGGTTGTAAGTTATGTCCCGGGGGCATATAAGGTTTTTTATAGAAAGTGTTGTCGTAGAAACTTCAGAAAGGGCTCATTCGATTGGAAATATAAATGACTAGTGCCCTTTTTAATAGTCGAACCTGATTGGAAGGCAACTAACACCCCTTCCACGCCCACCATTTCCTCAAACACATCCAATCAAAATTTTGAGATAGCCATTTTGTTCAACGAAGTTGAAAGTTCTGGAAATTATATCTTTAAGCAGGACACTCCCCCACAGTCTTCAAGCGCAGGGTTGTAAGTTATGTTCTGGGGGCATATATGGTTCTTATGGAAGGAATGCTCGTATAAACGAGAAGGCTTACCTGATTGGAAAAAGGAAGCCATAGGTTACTTTTAAAGCGTAGAAATATATTGGAAGGTAGCCAGCCCCCCCCACACCGTCAATTCCCAAGTGCATCCAACTAACATTTGAGGCGGCTATTTTGTTAAATATAATTCTAAGATTTGACGGCAAAAACTTCGGTGTCGACACCAACCCCCAGGGCCCGGGAGTAGTCGTGGTCAATTATTCCGTGGGTGCATTTATGGTTCTTATGGAAGGGATGCTCGTAAAAACTTCAAAAAGGGCTCATTTAATTGGGTATTGAAGGTTCTAGTTCACTTTTTAAGAGCCAAAAGATATAGGAGGGCACCTAGCCCCCCTCCACGCCCTTATTTTCTCAAACCCATCCAATAAGAGGTTTGAGATAGCCTTTAAAAAAATAGTTCAAAGACTATATAAAGACAAACGCCCCCCCCCCCCCCAGGGTCCAAGGGCAGGCGCCATAAGTTATGCCCTGGGGGAATATATGGTTGTTATGGAAGGGAAGCTCGTAAAAACTTCAGAGAGGGCTCATTTGATTGGAAATTGAAAGTTCTAGTTCAGTTTTTAAGAGTCAACAGAGATTGGAGGGCAACTAGCCCCCAAGCCCTATTTTCCCCAAATACATCCGATAAAAATTTTGAGGTAGCCATTAAGTTAAAAATCTTTTCAAAAGTCATATAAAAAAAACTCAGGTGTCGACACAACCCCCCAGGGCCCGGGGGCAGGCGTTGTAAGTTATGCCCTGGGGTATATATGGTTCTTATGAAAGGGATGCTCGTATAAACTTCAGAGAGTGCTCATTTGGTTGGGAATTGAAAGTTCGAGTTCACTTTTTAATAGTCAAAAGATATCCGAGGTCAACTAGCCCCCTCCCCCCCGCCCACGCCTTCTTTTTCCAAACCCATCTTATGAAAAATTTTAGATAGCCATTTTTTTAAAAATAGCTCAAAGGTCGGATAAGAAAAATTCCGGTGTCAATACAACCCCCCAGGGCCCAGGGGAAGGCGTTCTAAGTTATGACCTATAGGCATGTAGGGTTCTTATGAAAGGGATACGTATATAAACTTCATAGAGGGCTAATTTGATTGGAAATTGTAAGTTCTAGTTTACTTTTTAAGAGTCAAGAGATTTAAGGACAACTAGCGCCCCACACCCTTTTTATCCCCAAACTCATCCGCTACAAATTTTGAGATATCTAGTTTTTTTTTAATTGTTCAAAAATGAAATAACTAAAACTCCGGTGTCAACCCAACAACTCAGGGCCCGGAGGGTAGGCGTTCTAAGCGTTGTCCTGGGGGCTTATATGCTTCTTATGAAAGGGATGCTTGTATAAACTTTAGATAGGGCTCATTTGATTGGAAATTGAAAGTTCTAGTTCACTTTTTAAGAGTCAAACGATATCCGAGGGCAATTAGCCCCCCCATCACGCTCTTTTTTCCCAAACCCATCCGATAAAATTTTTGAGTTAGCCATTTTGTTAAAAATAGTTGAAACATCAGCTAATAAAAACTCCGAGGTTGACAAAAACCCATTTTGTAACTTTGATATTGTTACTTTGATACCAGTTTTGATACTTTGATGAAAATTTTATTAATTTTTTTTTCTACTTAAAATGAACAGAAATTAAATAAACAATCAATGCAAACAAACATACAATAGATATAAGTGTAAATGAATTAATGAACTCTAAAACGCGTGAAACTTAAATTGAATATGCAAATCAGGCTTGAAACGAAAAAAATCACTACAAACAAGATTGTGGGTATCGCCTCCTTCTTTCACTGTAAAAGACTAAAACCTACTGCGTTATTGGCGCTTTACTGAAAACTATATATGGATTGAACAGTCTTGGAAATTATAAACAACATCAAATTGAATATTTGATATATAATGATATTAATTGTTGAAAGATCCGTCAGTTCAAGAATTTATTTCACTGTAATTTTATCTTTACTTTCAATGCTCTAAGAACTGGAAAAGGAAGTATTTGTAATATAATTCGTTTTCAGTGAAGCGCCAATGACGCACTAGGCTTTTGGTTTTTACAGTTAAGAAGGGGGGCAGTATCCAAACTCTTTTTTGTTGTAAAATTATATTCGTCTTGAACAATTTTAGAAAGAATTAATAAACTAAACTTAATATTTGATGTATTATGATATTAATTGCTGAAAGCTCATCAGTTCAAAATTTTACTATAATTTTAATGTTTATTTTCAATATCAAGTACAAAAGAAAATATTTGTAATAAAATTGGTTTAGTCGGTTTTAGACTTTTACAGTAAGAGAAGGAGGCGATACCCAAGCTCTTGTTGATAGTGATTTTTGTTCGTTTCAAGCTTGATTTGCATATTCAATTTAAGTTTCAGTCGTTTTAGAATTTATTAATTCATTTACATTAATTATGTTTGTTTGCATTGATCGCTTTTTCACCTTTTTTTTATTTTATTTTTCATTTTGTTATTTTTTTCCCTCTCTGAGTTTCATTTATCATGTACAGCCAGTGTGGTCTTAGAATGTATTTACATTGATTGTTTATTTAATTTTTGTTCGTTTTAAGTTCCATTTATACTTCAATAGCAAAATTTTTTTTCGTTTTAAGCTCGATTTTCATATTCAATCTAAGCATTACTCGCTTTAAGATCTATTTATTCAATAAATAATAAATAAATGAATTCAGAATAAATAAATACTTGAATAAATAAAATAAATAAATAAATAAAACTGAATAAATAAATTCAGAACAATCCTTAGAAATCAACTAGTGAGACGATTATGGATTTGAACATCAAGAACCGCAACCATCAATGACCCCAGCCACCATTGACCTCAACCTCCAAGGGTCCCCTCTCCCAAACCTCCAAGGCCCCCTTCCCTTCGTTCCAACTTTTTTTTAGGACACCTCCCCATTTTCATTATAGAGGCTCCATTAAGAGTTATGAATGTGTAAGAAAAAAGTTATCAGAACGTCATTTCTGACCTAATCTTTCGGGACTTAGACGTAGTTAGACAAGCAGATGCTTTGAACATTTAATTCTGAAACTTTTTTGCATTGCATTATGAAATATGAAAATTTAGAATGATATATTTCTAAAAGTCCCCCCGTGGCCTAAAATGTTTCCTCATTATGACTTTTCTATTTACTAACCTTAGGTACTTCAGCTATTCGTGCAAACATCCAGCAATAAAATCACTATTAAAAGAAGTTATCGTCACTATAAAAATTAAGACACATCGAAACATCTATTTTCAAAGCACATTTTCTTATCGACTCGGTAGTTACACTTTGAAAATCGTTTACGAAACGTTGAATTGTTCTTTGTTCCCTAATGACTAATAAAATTTAGTTCATCTGTGATGTAAGAATCAGAGCAAATGTTTAGGGAATGATCGACAAGAGATGTAAAAACACCTTTAACTTGAGGGGGGTGACAATGAATTTCATTAGAGTCACTAAGGAACAAAGAACAACTCAAAGTTTCGTAAACGATTTTCAAAGTGTAACTACCCGCCTTTAAATTAGTCGATCAGAAAATGTGCTTTGAAAATAGATGGGGGGGGTGATTGGATTAAAAATATAGTTATCAATTATTTTGTGTGGGTTTTTTGTAAATTGTAAAATCCAGATTATCAATGCTACGAATAATTAATACATCCAGAAACGGTATTTTATTTACATTTTCAATTTCTTAGGTATATGTACGATTTTTGGGAATAAAGCATAGGTTTGAAGGCTGTGCATAACCACTTTCCGAATATTGGAAGCATGGGGCTTTCGTACATGCTACAATTGACCTTAAGGGAATACCTTGTTTAAGTCATTTCGATAAACCATAAAACTTTGGAAAAAAGCTACCTCGAGGTGCCTTTTAGGTTAACCCCAACCTTTAACTTTCTATCAAAATGACATGAAATATGTTTGTGGCTGTACTCGTTCATTTTAAGTATTTTTATCATATTTTTTTATTATTATTTTGAGTTGAGTTCAGAAGGACATTTGAGGTGAAGTTTTATTTTTATGATGAGTTGGAAAAAAAAAATTCTTCTAAAAGGTGTAATATAGGAATATTCTCAGGCTCTTAGCTTTTGATGGATAACATTAAACCTAAGGAGATTTATGCATTTGGAATCAGCATGCAAAGCTAATCATTTTTATGCATCTATTGTTATTAAAATTTCGTTTTTAGAGTTATGGTTACTTTCGGGCCGAGTTGCACTTTACTTTCACTTTGTTCCCAATAACTGTTTAAAATTAGGTTGTTTTTTTTTGTTATAGTTGTTTTTTGTTTTTTGTTTTTTTTTTTTGTTTATTTTTTAGACTTGATAGGAATTCTGAAACAAGTTGGCAGTTGAAATCTCTTGGTGACTAAAGATTTTTTTTTTCTAAAAGGCGTAATATAGGAATATTGTCAGGCTCTAAGTTTTTTTTACGGATAACATTCAAACTAAGGAAAACACATATGTACTCCAAGTTGAAAACCATTGAATAATATGGGTTTGCGTTAGGAATATAACGTGTGAAAGCGTACGAAACAGATCTCAAGATGTGTTTCAATGGTTTTATTTTATCATTTCAACGGTCCCAGGGGGTTGGGGGTGATCTTAGCCTGTCATAGGAGTGTGTTGTCTGAAATCTATGATTTGAGATGTTTGGTTTACTATTTTAGACTCTTCTTAGATAGGTTTCTTAACCTTTCGTAGGTGTGAGTTTCATGAAACTCATGATTTGGGATGTCTAGTTTGTTATTTTGGACTTTTCTGAGCTGGATTTCCTAACCTTTTGTAGGCTGATGTCTGGTTATATTAATAATATTTGATTTTAAAATCAAGTTTGGTTTTCATTTTCAAAAACAAGAAACCATTCCTTAAAGTACATCTGATTTTGTTAATAACATTTGATTTCCTTTAATAATAGGTTACATTTTTGCCTATTTTTTAATAAAGTTGGGTTATAGTTTTCAGAAATATGAACATCCCAGGTAAAAATACATCTGATTTTGTTAATAACATTTTCTTAGCTAGGTTTCTTAACCTTTCGTAGGTTTATGTCTGGTTTTATTAATAATATTTGTCCTTAACCTCTTTTACAAGTTAAAGTACTCATCTTTTGTCACTCCCAACATTACTTTACGACTTTTAGCTATTAACTTCATGATTTTCATTAACTCTCTATTAAACTTTTCTATAAAATTTTTAAAAATTATTTCAAAGCATTTTTTATTTTCAAACTACAATAATATTAATAACGTGTTTTTCTCAATATTTTTACATAATGATTCAAGCCATTATTGCCATTATATTCCACTGTCTCCTTTAAAATCTCTTGTTGTGTACGTATATCCGTACTCACACTATGTACTTGCTCAATATTATCCCTTATATACGCGTAGAATTGAATGAAGTGAAGAGGGAAAGACAAACTGCTCTCTGCGTGAGAAGTTTCACCAAATTCTAGCCAAAATGCTGGACTGTTTTCTTCCTGAACTATAGATTAAACCATGATTTCCAATAACTCTATTAATGTTTTATATACAATTTAAAAAAGTAATCCGCAAATGATTTCGACATTAGCTAGTTCTGAATGTAACTCAATGCCCCCCCCCCCCAGATGTCAATGTTACATCACAGACCCTTTTTTTAATACACGCCACTAATTGAAGGGCAACTAACCCCTTCTCACGCTTGTGGAATTGGCATACAAAGCCAATCTTTTTTATGTATCTTAAACGAATCTAAGTTGGGTACGTTTTTTTTTTTTTTTTAATAAAGCTAGATTTTAATTTTCAGAAATATGACCATCACAGTTAAAAAAACATCTGATATTATTAATAACTTTTGACTTCCATAGAAAAGCAATAGCTTCTTAAATTGAAATATCTGTCTTCCTTGTACAGTCTATAGTCCAGGTTTAAAGACGAGATTTTCTCAAAGAAAATAAAAAAAAAATTCCAATTCAGTTCATAATTTTCTCAAAGACATAAAAAATTTAAAGTTCTGTTCTAAATTTTTCCATAGAAGATAAAAAAAAGTTATACTATGATTGTGAACATTGGATCGAGTTCAGAAGGATTTTATATCCACTTTAATATAATACTACATCCCTCTTTTGATTGCTCTACAGAGACAGAACACATTTTTCCATCAGTCGAACAACTGTTGAAAAATATCGGCAAATTTATGGAAATAGCTTAATCTACAAATGTAGTATGGATAAAAACCTTAAATATTTGCAATTCAAGTTTTTCGGCCCTCTGCTTTTCTACCCCTCCAATGGGGATATCTAGATACATAATCATCCTAAGCTGAATACAGCAATGCAGACTCAATATACAGTTGAATTTTGATATTTTAAATTAAATATAATTTTAAAAATGAATTATTCGGTCGACACTTCCCTGACGAAAATGACATCATGATCGTTATCAGTGATAGATGTGACAACACGTTCAGACTAGATTGGTGGAATGCCTGACTTCTCTTGTTGTCGAATCTCTGGGGTTACAGCATGAGTGTTTAACCCGACAATCCGTTCCAACTTCATTGGGGCCAAGCCTGACTTCAATTGTTGTCGAATTGCTGGGATTTCAGCTAAGGTGATGATACTGCCCCCCCCTTCGCTTCTGAATTATAGAACATGAATAAGTTGTTGAATTCAAGAATCCATACCGAAATTAAAAAAAAAGAAGAGGAAAATGAAGAAATTAATCAGGATTTTAAGGGGCCGATACCTCAAATTATATCTCGGGTAGGGCCCGAGTTTGATTTGGAAAACAGCCAAAAGCTTTGTAAAAATAGGGAGCATTTATATTTATTTTAAGTTTTAAACTTGTTCCCTACTTTAGCTGAGAAACCATTTCTATTTGTTTAATTACATTTCATAAAACTGTAAAGTCTTAAGAATCCAATACTTTTGGTAACGTAAAAAATTTATCTCTGTTTGGATTTGATACGTAATCAAACTCAGCATACAAAGCCAATCATTTTTATGTATCTATTGTTATTAAAATTCCGTTTTTAGAGTTATGGTTACTTTCGGGCCGAGTTGCACTTTACTTTCACTTTGTTCCCAAGAACTTTAATATTGTTTTTTTTGTTGAATGAACTTTGTTAATGAACTCTCTCTGAAAATAATCTAGTGAATAATCCGGAAAATTCATTATTTTGTGAATGACCTGAAAAGTTATTTTTTTTGTTGCACATAAATATGTTAGTTTCAATTTTATTATTTTAGTATTTCTACTGGAGGCGGTCGTTGTATATGTGATCGAAATATCTGGACTTTAGTACCTGTTTTTCACAGTCTAAATAAATGGATATATCCCCATTTGAAAGTGTATTTATTCGTCTTAGAACGACAGTGTGGTCTAAGAAAACAACACCTAATTTAAAGGTGTTATGTCGAAAATAAGGAGGCTTTAAATAGATTGGGGTGGAGGAGGAGCGTGCGCAGCTGTGTTAGCCTCAGGCGGCTTGGTGCTGTGGTAAGTTGTTAGTAGTAGTAGTAGTTCAGAAATTAAATAGAAAAATAAGTTTTTTCTACCTGAAAGCAAGGAGTGACATTGAAACTTAAAACGAACAGAAATAATTCCATATATGAAAGGGGCTGTCCCGTCCTCAGCGCCTTGCTCTTTACGCTAAATTTTGACTCTTTCTTACAACTCTACTTTTTAAAACAACAAAAAACTTTAGCGTCAAGAGTGAGGCGTTGAGGAGGGAAAACCCTTTTCATATACGGAATAATTTATGTTTTTTTTAGTTTTAATGTCGCTCCTTACTTTCAGCTAAAAAACTTTTTTTTATTTAATTTTTCACACTGAGGGAATGTGCCAGAATTCCTATACGTTTTTTTATTTATCTTACTTTCTCTTTGCCAACTCACTTTTAGGCGTGAAGATAATAAGGGTAATTCACCAGGGTAAATTATCACCGGTATTGAATTGTCTAGAAGATGCTTCCGTGGTTAGGGGGGATTTTTTGGTCGAGATGGAGCCAGATTTCCTGGCCTGGCATTATGTAAAAAACGATCAGAAATTAAATTTTAAAAAACAATTTTTTTCAACTGAAAGTAAGGAGCAGCAGTAAAACTTAAAATGAACAGAAATTATTACGTATATGAGGGGGTTGCCTCCTTTTCAACATCTTGCTCTTTTTTCAATTAAAAAACTTTTTTTTTAATTTTGATAAGCATAAAAAGCCAATTCTTTTTTGATGAATCTATTGTTATCAAAACTCAGTTTTTTTAGAGGTACTAGTTCTTACCACGGTGTATTTGGACCCTTTACAATATAAGCATATCTATAACTGGCTTGTACCTGATAGATCAACTAACAACGATAAAGGAAGAAGAGAAGCAAGAAAATAATCAAAACTTGAGTCCAGTTCAGATAGGAATTGTTTAAAGGAAGACTGGAATAAGGTTTTAGCCTGAAATCTGTACTTTTAAAGACATACTAGTTAGAAAATAAAGGACTCATTATGATAACATATTTTGTTAAGACGTCATAACAGTATCTCAGACAATCAGATCACCATTTCTAATGATGAAGTCATCTTAGGTGTAAAATGCTTGCATTAATGAGAATCATATAAGAATGGATCAGTATTAGATGCTGATTATGACGTCATCTGATTGACGTCTAAAAATGACGTCAAATCTGGTATAAAACTACTCTTTCAAATGGAATCATAATAGTGCTGAAATTTACTAGATATAATAAAGATGTCATTGATGCCAAGAGAAATGGATTTTGAAGCCACATGGTCATCCTTAGAGAAGACTATTGATAATATTATCAAATTGAAACCTGTGCCAAGGATAGTTTGGAATGAAACATTCAGGGTCATTTATTCCCTTTGTGCTGCCAGTCCAGAGTCATTTGAAGAGCGGCTTTATGATGAGACGAAGAAGCTTATTCGAACGCATCTAATAGGGTTGTACAAAGAGACTGCAAGTGATGATAAGTGTCACCTGTTAGCCAACTATGCAAAATATTGGAAACAGTACCATCAAGGGATTGACTTATTGAATCAACTGTATATACATTTCAATTCTGTTTTTGGGTATAATAACAATCCCAATCGCAATAACAGTGGTGACCAAATGAAGAAAATAGGAGAGCTTGGAATTGAATTGTGGGTAAAATACATGATTCAACCACTTGGGTCGAGTTTAGTCAGTTTTCTCCTTGTTGAACTGAATATCGACCGAACAGATATTATAATGGATCAGAACAAAGTGGAAAGAATTAAGACAGTGATAAATTCATTTGTGAGTGCCGGAGAGTACAAACCCAGCGAGCCATTGAAGCTTTATCAAGATGTATTTGAGGAGCCATATTTAAAATCAACAAGAGACTTTTATCGACAAGAATCCAATGATCAGATACATAAAACCTCCGTATCTCAATACATGGAAAAGGTATTGCAGCTAAGAGAAGAGGAGATGTCTGAAATTTCTTGATGAATCGTCTTACGCCGAAGTTAGCAATGAAATAGATCAAAGAATGGTGGCTGACCATTTAAACTACCTTCAGAGTACGCTAGCTAGTATGGTGAGCGAAGAGAGAGTAAAAGATCTGGCTAATGCCTTTCAAGTATTGAAGATAGTGCAAAGTGGACTAAATTAGCTAGTAAAAGTTGTTGAAGAACATATAAGAAAATGGAAATAGAGGCAACACAAAATGTGGACTCCACATTGTGTGATCAACCAAATACTCCTCTCACTTTTGTGGATGCTGTTTTGGAAATTCATAATACCTTCGCCGATATGATTCCCTCCTGTTTTCACAACGACAAGCATTTCAAAAGTACCTTGTGAAGAGCCTCTGCTTCAGTTGTCATAAAAATAAAAAATATAAGAACATAAAAATATAATGTTTCAAGATCTGCTGCACTGTTAGCGAAATATTGTGATATAATCCTCAGTAAATCAGCTAGAGGGACAAGTGATAGTGATATTGATAACAAAATAGCTGATTCTATCACCGTTCTTAGGTACTTAGACTTATTTCAAAGACATTATACCAAACTTCTAGCTAAAAGGTTGATCTATAAATCATCAGCATCTATGGATGCTAAAGAGGTCATGATAAATCGGTTCAAGCAAGTTTGTGGCCATGACCTCATGAACAAATTGCATTGACTTTATACAGGTCAAGCCATATCGAGTGATCTTCAAGAAAAATTTATAGATTTAATGTCAGAAAAGAAAGTCCCATTGGAGCATAATTTGGTATTCAACATAATTTAGCAAAATGCCTAGCCATTCAGTTCAACCCTTGTTACTCCGTTTATTTTAATTCCACCTCTTGAAAAATATATTTCTGAGTACAAAATTTTTACGGACGGACTTTTAATGGACAAAAGTTAACATGGATGCATCAACACAGCAGTTAAATCAGACCTGAATGATTTATCCAGTGATACGGCAGTTCGCGTCAATTTGTCATTTGAGAGTAAAAACAGTCGATTTAAAGTGCCTATTGCTCAAACAAAAAAAAATATCAAACTCAGAAAATTGAAGAAGTGAGAAACATGGAAGAAGACCGAAAAACAATTCCTGTAGGCCACTATAGTCAGAATAATGAAATTGTGGAAATCCCTGAAGCATAATGCCTCAGTACAAGAGGTTGTGACTCGAGCTCTAAGCCGTTTTGCTCCTAATGTGCAGTTCGTTAAACGAGCTATCGAAGACCCGATCGAGAAAGAATATATACAGAGATCAAAAAAGCATTTGGACGAGTATGATTAGATCTAAGGCTTTTAATATAGCCTATACTGATTTATTGTTTCAGCAGTATTTTGTTTTCTCTGCTTCGAGTTTTTTTTTTTTTTTAATGTGATGTTTAGTTTGAACGAAATCGAAAATTACTTTCAAAATTTGGATATTTTAGTAATTAAAAATATCCTCATTTATGTATTTACAGTTCTTATGTTTCTTTTGAAATTTTCTTCTGTTATATCTTTAAGTGAAAACTCAGTCGGATGGAGAAAAAGGAACTGCATTAGTGTGAATTTAATCACACAGAAAAAGACATTTTATGATAAAAGCTATTCGGGTAGCTATTCCTCCCCTAGTTACTGGTGAGCAAGCAAACGATGTATCTCCAAAACTAGGCCCGACAATTTGCTATAATTTCATATTCAATTGCTGTTCGTTTTAGGTTTCATTTATCCTTCAAAAGTAAAAGATTTTTGTTAGTTTTCAGCTTGATTTGCATATTCAGTTTAAGTTATGCTCTTTCCAAGATTTATTTATTCATTTATGTTAGTACCTGTTGTATATTTATTTTTTTTACAAGTTCCTACGACAACTCCTTCGACACGAAGTGCCCTGTTCTAAACAACAACAACAACAACAAAATAATACATTATAACCACATCGATCTTTACTATAAAAATGTCAAGCCTTCCAATAACTTTTGGCTATTAAAAAGGCCACAAGGCCTTTCGATTTCCAATCGAATGAGCCCTCTTTGAGTTTCTACGACAACTCTTTCTATAAACACCTTATAGGCTATGCCACAGGGCATAAATTACAACCCTTACCCTAAGGGCTGTGAGGGTGGTTGTTATCCTTTAAGACCTAACTTCCAGAACTTTCATCTACGTTAAACAAAATGGCTATGTCAAAATTTTGATTGGATGTGTCCGGGAAAATGGTGGGCGTGAGAGGGACGTTAGTCGCTCTCCAATCACTTTCAAATATTAAAAAAGGCACTAGCCCTTTCAATTTCCAATAAAATGAGCCCTTTTGGAGTTTCTAGGACAACGCTTTCAATCAAAACCTTATATGCCCCAGGGCATAACTTACAACCCTTGTTCTGTCGGCTGGGGGGGAGTGTCATCCTCAAAAACCTGATTTCCAGAATTTTCTACTAAGTTGAGGAAAATAACGATCTGAAATTTTGATTAGATTTGGTCGAGGGACGGGTGAGTGGTATAGGAGGGCCATCTATACTTCAATCACTTTCAATTATTAAAAAGGGCACTATCCCTCTCAGTTTCCTATTGAATGAGCCCCTTTTGAAGTTTTTACGACAACTCTATCATAAAAACCTTATATGCCTCAAGGGCCTAACTTACAACCTTTGCCCTGGGGGGTTCGTCATCCTTAAATACATAATTTCCAGAACTTTCAATTACGTTGAATAAAATGGCTATCTCTAAACTTTGACTGATTGTGTTTGGGGAAATGGTGGGTGTGAGAGGGGGTTAATTACTCTCTACTCACTTTCGACATTTAAAAAGGGCAATTTCAATTTTTAATCAAATGAGCCCTTTTTGAAATTTCGACAACAACTTTCTATACAAACCTTATATTCCCCCAGGGCATAACTTGCAACCCTTGCACTGAGGGCTCTGACTATCATCCTAAAAGACCTAATTTCCAGAACTTTCGACAACGTTGAACAAAATGGATATCTAAAAATTTCAATTGGATGTGTTTGAGGAAATGGTGGGCGTGAGAGGGGGGTTAGTTGCCCTTCAATCTTTTTCGAATATTAAAAGGGCACTAGCTATTTCAGTTTCCAATTGAATGAGCCCTTTTTGAAGTTTCTACGACATCGCTTTATATAAAAACCTTATATGCCCCCAAGTCATAACTTACGACCCTTGCCCTGACGGCTGTGGGGGTGGAGGCGTTGTCATCCTTAAAGACCTAATTTCCAAAAATTTCAACTACGTTGCATAAAATAGCTATATAAAAATTTTGATTGGATGTGTTTGGGGAAAAGGTGGGCGAGAGAGGGGGGCTAGTTGCCCTCAAATCACTTTCGAGACTTTTAAAAAGGGCAGTAGCCCTTTGAATTTCCAATCGAATGAGCCATTTTTGTAGTTTCTACAACATCACTTCCTATAGCAAACCTTATATGCCCCCAGGGCATAACTTACGACCCTTTCCCTGAGGGCTGTGGGGTGGAGGCCTTGTCATCCTTAAAGACCTAATTTCCAAAACGTTCAACTACGTTGAATAAAATGGCAATCTAAAAATTTTGATTGGGTGTGTTTGGGGAAAAGGTGGGCGAGAGGGGGTTAGTTGCCCTTAAATCACTTTCGAGACTATTAAAAAGGGCACTAAACCTTTGAATTTCCAATCGAATGAGCCCTTTTTCAAGTTTCTACGACAAAGATTTCAATAAAAACTTATATGCCCCCAGGGCATAATTTATAACCCTTGTCCTGAAGACTCTGGGGGAAGTATCCTGCTCAAAGATATAATTTCCTGAACTTTATAATGCGTGGAACAAAATGGCTATCTCAAAATTTTTATTGGACGTGTTTGTGGAAATAGTGGGCGTGGAAGGGGTGTTAGTTGCCTTCCAATTACTTTCGACTATTAAAAAGGGCACTAGCCATTTCAGTTTCTAATCGAATGAGTCCTTTTTGAAGTTTCTACGACAATGCGCTCTGTAAAAACCTAATATGCCCCCCAGGGCATAACTTCCAACCCATTCCCTGATGGCTGTGAGGGGTTTTCATTCTGAAAGACCAAATTTCCAGAACTTAAAACTAAATTAAGCAAAATGGCTATCTCAAGCTTTTGATTGGTTCTGTTTGGGGAAAAGGTGGGTGTGAGAGGGGGGTTAGTTGCCCTCCATTCACTTTCGACTATTAAAAAGGGCAATAGCCCTTTGAATTTCCAATCGAATGAGCCTTTTTTGAAGTTCCTACGACAGCACCTTCTATAAAAACCTGATATGCCCCAAGGGCATAACTTACAACCCTTGCCCTGAGAGCTGTGGGGGAGTTTCCTCCTCAAAAATATAATTTCTTTCTAGAAATAAGATACTCTGAACATCATCGATATCTAAAAATTTTGATTTGAGGTCTTTCGGGAAAGGGTGAGCGTGGAAGGGTTGTTAATTGTCTTACATTCACTTTTGACCATAAAAAAGGGCATAAGCCACACTGGTGTTCAATCGATTGAGCCGTATTTAAAGTTTCTACGACAACTCCTTCGATACGAAGTTCCCGGGTATGGAAACAAAAAAAAATAATAGAAAAATAATACATTGTGCCAACATCGTTCTTATATACCGTCAGGGCACAACTTAAAACCCTTGCCCCGAGGGTTGTGGGGGACTGTCCTCCTCAAAGACATATTTTCTATCTGGAAGTCAAGTACGCTGAAAAAAATGGATATCTCAAAATTTTGATTGGATATGTTTGGGGGAAATGATGGGCGTGGGGGGGCTAGTTGCCCTCCAATCACTTTCGACTATTAAAAAGGGCACTAGCCACTCCAATTTCCAATCCAATGAGCTCCTTTTCGAAGTTTCTACGACAACTCCTTCGATACGAAGTTCCCGGGTATGGAAACAAAAAACATATAAATAATACATTGTGCCAACATCGTTCTTTACTTAGGCAGCGCTGTCGCGCTGCCTATGATAAAAATGTCTGAACCTGAACCTTATGAATGTAATATCTTTGGTAACGCAGAAAAAACGATCAATATTTCAATGATCTCTGTTTGGATTTTGATGGGTAATCAAACAGTTCGTGGTAATGAACTGTAAGTACGGCTCAATAGTAACCGAAACTCTAAAAGCTTAATTTTGATACCAATTGATGTATCAAAAGAAGACCCATCAGAAGCTACGAGCCTGAGAAAATTTGTCTGATTTTCAAAAAAGAGGGAAAGAACCCTCAAAGTCATATAATTTTAATGAAAATTACACCATAAGATTCAGCGTATCCTTATCAAAGAACCTTATTGTAGAGCTTTCAAGCTCCTTTCGTAAAAAAAAAATGTGGAATTTTGTAATTTTTTCCATAAAAAAGATCACGGATACGTGTTTATTTGTTTGTTGTATTTTTTCCAGGGGTGATCGTATCGACCCAATGGGCCTAGACCGTCGAAAGAGGGCTGATTATATTGGAAATGGAAGGTTCTAACGCCCTTTTTAGGCGGTCAAAGTAATTGGAGGGCAACTAGGCCCCTTCCCACTCTACCTTTTCCCCAAAATCGTTCGATCAAAATTTTAAGATAGCTTTTTTCTTCAGCATAGTTGAAAGGCCCAATATCTATGTCTTTAGAGATAAAATGATCCCCTAAAGCCCCTGGGGAAAGGTTTTAAAGTTAAACAATTTGCCCCTTTTTATTTGTTATTGGGAAGTATGCATAGGCCTACATTTTTCGGGAGAGGAGGGGAGGAAGACTTTTCTGCTGGGAGGATATTACACGGGGAAAATTTTCCATGGGGAAGGAAGTTTCCAAGGGGTGAACTTTTCAGGGGAAATTTTACGCCTGTTGAATTTGCCAGAATTCCTATACGAAATTTCTTTATGTCTTTGCATTTTCTTTACCGATTTCATTTTAGGCGTGGAGATGTTAAGGGTAATTGTCGGGGTAAATTTTCGCCTGGATTGAATTGCCAAGAGGATATTTCTCTGCAAAGGAGGATTTTTCTGGGGGGGGTGAAGCCAGGTATCCCGGCGTTATTAAAAAAAAACGATCAGAAATTAAATTAAAAAAACAAGTTTTTTCAACTGAAAGTAAGGAGCAACATCATAACTTAAACCGAACATAAATCTTTACGTAAATAAGGGGGTTGCCCCCTCCTTATAACCTCTTTCTTTTCACTAAAATTTAGATTTTGTGCTGGTTGTGTAAAAACAACTTTTAAAATACAAGGGTAGTTTAATTAGAACAATAAGTAACTTTTTATAAAGTGCCGAAAAACTGTAGCGTGAAGAGCGAGGTATTGAGGAGAGAGGCAATCCCCCTCATATAAGTAATAATTTCTGTACATTTTAAGTTTTAATGTTGCTCCTTACTTTCAGTCGAAAAAAACTTTTTTTTTATTTATTGAAGTTTACAACCATTTTTCTAAAGGCAATGAAAAAAATATGTCAATTAAAGTAAAAGTATATAAAAATCGAAAAAGTGATTAACTTAAAAAACTACAGAAAACAATAGCCTACTTACAAAAACTCAGATATAAATTCCCAGCACTCAGATCTGTTGAGCAATGCCGAAACGTTGGACGAAAATTTCTTTACAATATTGACAGTTTTGAACTTGATTATCAAACACCAAAATACTTAATGCCCTTAGACTCAATTGTTTGTAAAAAGTAACACATTATCAAAACTAGTTTGTTCAAAAACATTAAAACTAAGATTAAGAAAATCAAATAAAAATTTTAATTCAATATTTTTAATTTAATTTTGAATACCAAAAACAAATATATTTGACACCTTTATACTTCATAACTGTAAAAAATTAAATCTTTTTCAAAGTGACAACTAGACGGATACAATCACTTCGGGAAAAATAGAAGATTGGCCATAAAACACGAAAAACGCATTCGCTTAGGGAGAAATACAGAAACTTCTAAAAGTCCGTTTAGGAACAATACCTCTGTTATAAAGGCTTCATGTATGAGCTCAGAAGCGCTCTTGCAATGCAAGCAAAAGTTGACGGCAGTTTTTTTTACCGAAATTGCCGGTATTAAGTTGTTTTCCTTGTATTTTCTTTAATTATAAGAACTTTCTTGTGTCCTAATAACTGCACTAGTTACTAATAAACAAATACATATTTAGGATCGCTTTGATTTAGTGTTATCAATAATTATGCTATGACACTTTCGTTATAGAGTCAAATTCTACTGGCCGGCAGTCAACGATGCGGCAACACACATTTTTTCTATGGTTTTTCCGTATTCTGCCTTTTTACTTTTGGTCTCCTTATAATTACTTTATAGTCCGAAATTTCGAGGGTGGCCAAGGCCCCCTGCCGGTGCCCATGCCCCTCCCCCCTTAAACAAGAAGCTAAATACGCCCATGAGAGTAACGCTTAACTATTAAGATTAAACTCTTAATAAATTATAATTATATTTAATTATAAATATAATATAGCTAAATATAGTTATTATACATAATTAGGTATAATTAATTATAAGTAAATTATACTTAAGAGTAAACTTCTATTTTACTATATAGAGGCTCTGGTGGCGTGTCAAGCTCATACGAGCAAAAAAACTTTCTAAATTGTTAAATAAATCCTTCCTTATCAAATAACAACAAAATTAACGCTGAACTGTATTCCGTGAAAAAAAAAAAGTCAGGAAAAAGTAACTATGAAACAACTACACATAAATTGTATCCCCTGTAAGTCTATATCCATCATAGCTACCATATCCACCATATGGCCGACGATAATGGTCAATCCACATTCATATTTTTCAATAATCTTGGTTATGATAGTGTTTTTTGTTCCTGATTTCAATATTGTAAGAAATTAAGAAACATACCTTGAAGTAAAGATTGTCTTCATTAAAGTACACATTATGTTCTCGTCTTAAAACTCAGCTCTTCATTGACTGTTTGCAATTGTTGGCGTTGCTGCCAGTTGGCCAACAAATCAACACCACCGAACCCTGACAACTATTATTTTGGTTTTTCTTAATGGTAAAATGCTATTTTGAAAACAAGTTCAAAGAACACCCTTGGAACTGCTATTGTTGAAAAATTCTTGAAGTTATGTTACAGCCCTCTGGCATAAAAAAAAAACAAGAAAAACCCCCCTTTTTTAGGACACAACAAAAAAAAAACCACTGGCAATTTTTCCTCAATTTTTTCTAGTTCCTTTCCTTTCTGTCCCGGTTACCGGGGCACTGGAACATTATAGAAAGCTGTTTAAGAGGTCATTTGAAAACTAGTTTTCATATCTAAGAGCTTTTATTGTGCATTTTGGGTTCTATTTAATGGTTGAAATTGCTGGAGAGAATAAACAGGGTATCATCATAATATCCATGGTCGAAACCATTAAACGGCTTGGGGAACGGCTTGAACCAAACCTGTGGTTTATTATCCCTCGTCTCTGTATTCTCCCTCACTCCCCATATAAAATGTTTCATAAATCGTGTGCTTACTAACAGAACTAGGATAGTTCTAATAGCTTGGATAATTTTATGAGACTGGCGCCAATCGTCACAAATTTAGCAGGGGAGGCAAAATGTATTTTAATATCTAAAGTTGAGCAACTATTTATTTTCCATGGAAAATAACAAAAAAGGGTTTTTCAAATGAAAGGTAATTTAAAAATGCAAGTGGTAGCAAAAACTAAGGGGGAACAGGAGACACCCCCTACAATTTACACCATTGGAAATAATAGGCAGCTGCAAAATCATAGAGACATTTAAAACCTCAATTAAAAGCTATTGATCATTTCCGCGTGCTTTTTGTAGATTTATAGTTGAAACGAGCATTAAAAAGCTATGTCCAGTCTAGATTATCTTGTTATCTTAAATTTTTAGCGCGTGATACATAGTGATTTGAAACATTAGAAATATAAAACAAACCTTTTTATAGAAACCTTTATGAAATAGTTTCTGTGGCCGTGGTAACCTACGTTCAAATCTTAGACAAAGCATTTTTTTTAAAGCTCCAACTCATTTATAATGTTTGGATCTCCTAAAATGTCAAAAAAGCAAAAATAATGAAAGCATACTTTCTAATTAAACGTTCAAATTAATTGCAGCATTAAGGCAGAAAAACTGATTGAATAATAATACAATTTTCCGACCCCATAGACTCTGTGACAAATTTTAGATTCTTTAATGGAAAGTTTAAAAGAGATGCGAAGTTAAACCAATATCTAATACCTTATTTTAGAAAAAAATTCGGATTGGTGCCTTTAGTTTCTTTGGCTAAGCTGGAAATAGATCTTCTTATTAACATTTCTTATATGGATTTTAGAATTTGAAAAAAAAACTACACAAATGTTTTAAAAAGCATAGTTTTCCTGATGAAAGTAAGGAGCGAAGTTAAAACTTAAAACAAACAGAAATTACTACTTCACAGTTTATACAGCTTATGTTTGAAAAACAGTTTCAAAAAACTGGCTCGTGATATGTCCCAATATTTTTGATCCTTGAAAAACTGGTTTACTAAAAACACAAAAATAAGGCAAAAAACAGGAAAACCGTAGGTGGCCTGAAGAAAATAAAAGGGTAGTTCATAAAGCTCTCGATGGTTTCTTACCGGGCGTTAAATCAATAAATTTTACGATACAATCTTAACTCTAGTTTAAAACACTAGTATCACAAGCTAACTTACTTGAAATATTTTTTTTTTAATTTGTTGCATAAACTACGATGCAGTCATTTTTGTGTGTTTTAAGTTTCAACTTCATCCTTCGTTTTCATGAGAAACAATTTGTTAAAAAAATTAAATAAATAAATGCACACAGAGCCACAATAAAATGATAACCAAACAACTTCTGTTTTTTTTACTATTGATTAAAATATTGATTAATATATATATATATATATATATATATATATATATATATATATATATATATATATATATATATATATATATATATATATATATATATATATATATATATATATATATATATATATATATATATATATATATATATATATATATATATATATATATATATATATATATATATATATATATATATATATATATATATATATATATATATATATATATATATATAGACTTACCGTTGGATGGTTGAATTACCGTACTAGATATTCCTTTTTAATTGTGGCTTGATGTCTAATATTTTTAAGATGTGTAATTTGTTGTACAAACTACGATGCAGTCATTTTTGTGTGTTTTAAGTTTCAACTTCATCCTTCGTTTTCATGAGAAACAATTTGTTAAAAAAATTAAATAAATAAATGCACACAGAGCCACAATAAAATGATAACCAAACAACTTCTGTTTTTTTTTTACTATTGATTAAAATATTGATTAATATATATATATATATATATATATATATATATATATATATATATAGACTTACCGTTGGATGGTTGAATTACCGTTACTAGATATTCCTTTTTAATTGTGGCTTGATGTCTAATATTTTTAAGATGTGTAATTTGTTGTACAAACTACGATGCAGTCATTTTTGTGTGTTTAATTTTCAGCTTCATCCTTTGTTTTCATGAGAAACACTTTGTTAAAAAAAATTAAATAAATAAATGGACACAGAGCCACAATAAATTTTTTTTAATAAGTTTTTTTTCTATTTTTTTGTTTCTGTTTTTTCCTTCTGTTACTTTCGAATTTCTGTATTAAAATAGGATCAAGGAGGCTTTCCCTATTAGTTACATATTATAATAGGTATAATTTGTTTAAAATTCAAGCATCTACTACATGTTCTGAATTGTATCAAGAACAATGTTGAATACTGAGTATTAATAATATTCAAATAAAAAATAGAATAAAAGTTATTCAAAATGCAAATATTTAGAATTCACAAATTTCACCGTTCATCAATAAAACAAAACCAACTTGTAAGGAAAGCAAAGACGAAATGTTCTCCATAGTGTCTTTTAAATTAACAGAAAAAAAAAATCTTCTTTTATTTTACCGGTATTACGTTCTTATTCAACAAACTTACAGAGCTTGATTTAGTTTTTTTCAATTTTAAACAGAAACGAAAAAAATTAAAAAATGTCTTTTCACTTTTTATTCAAACGTTATCGGAAATAGATGTTCGTAGAAATCAGGTATTGCTCGTGATTTCATGGCATAGGAAAAATAGCATTGATAAAAATTTTATGATTAGCTTCAAGAGAGTACGATAAGCTTTAACAGGTTTGTTATTTTTGATGGTTCTTCGTTGTTTTTTATAGATAGCTTTAAGAGGTTTATTATTTTTTTATGGTTCTCCGTGCTGTTGGTTTCTAGGTTTGATTTTCATTTCGTTTGTTTTTATCCGCTTTGTTTCGTTCAGGCAATGTGAACATGTTTCTTTCTTACTTTTTCCTTTTACTTTTCTTACTTTCTTCCTTTTCTTAATTTTTATTTTTTTTCATTGTGCTGAAGAAAAGAGAGGGTTGTCTTTTCGAAACATGAAGAAATTTAGAACAATGGGAATACAAGTTTGCGAACCAAGATCAGAATATTGGTGGTACAGTGGTGATAGTGGCTAAATACAGTGGCTAGATAGTGGCTAGATACAGTGGTGATAGTGGCTAAATACAGTGGCTAGATACAGTGGCTAGATAGTGGCTAGATACAGTGGTGATAGTGGCTAAATACAGTGGCTAGATAGTGTCTAGATACAGTGGTGATAGTGGCTAAATACAGTGGCTAGATACAGTGGTGATAGTGGCTAAATACAGTGGCTAGATAGTGGCTAGATACATTGGTGATAGTGGCTAAATACAGTGGCTCGATACAGTGGTGATAGTGGCTAAATACAGTGGCTAGAGACAGTGGTGATAGTGGCTATATACAGTGGCTAGATAGTGGCTAGATACAGTGGTGATAGTGGCTAAATATAGTTATGAAGCTTGGACACTTCGAAAAACAGAGGAGGATTTGCTTGAGGTTTTCTAGAAAAATTGAATAAGAATAAGTTTGGGTACTCTTTGACTGGCCCTTTTTCAAATAACAAGCTGTGCGATAAATGGCGTTCTATCCCACTTTCTAGGGCTGTAATGAGAATAGGTTTGAGACAGCTTGAACACGTTTGAGAATGAAGGATGGAAGATTGCCAAGAATCATCCTTTCGGCCATCCATCAAGGGCAAGACTAAAAGAGGCTCGCTTTTAGTGAGCTGCAATCTGAGTTAAATAGTCATGTTGTCAGCAGAGCTGGATCTAGTTTTTTTTGTCGGGGGGAGAGTAAATGTAAATTTTGTCAACCCCTGCCACACCATGAGTATTGTAAATATTACAATTTTTGTTTAGAATGAAAGTTGAATGTATTTCATGGAGAAATAATGGTAAAAGTATGTATATATTATGTATATGTTATTCATCAAAAGTGATAGTTTTATCAACTCACAATTTATTTCAAAATTTAGTCACATGTTGAACTAAATCGAAACGCATTATGTGCTTCCGGGTTGTCAGAACAGCGTATCTGCAATTTCTCAGGAACAGTTAAGGATGCTAAGTAGACTTTGTCACAGAATGTTGAGATGGATATTGAATTGACTTCGGCGAGCGTAACAAAACTGTCCCATTCATGGCAGAACAGTACAAAGGGTAGTGTAACTGTGCCGTACGTGGCACTCGGAGATGTACATAAGAGGGGTAGCAATAAGCAATGTTGATACGACAGGCACCCCCCTCCCCCCCCCCCCCCCAGTTGCTTTACAGATCATTCTGGACTAATATATGATATAATAAGATCGTTTTAATTATGAAGCAATATCGTTTGGTTAGAAATTTGAATTTTTCTGTGAAATTTTTGAGGAATCTATAGTAGAATAGGCGAAATTAATTATAGAGGCACATTCGTTTTGACATCTTTCCATGGTATTCTGACGACTAAAAACCATCTAAAATGTCATTGAACTCTTACTTGACTGAAATTTTATCATTTTAGATAAAAAATTAAAAAAATTTAACCTCTCAGATCAAAAAGGGTTTTAACTTTTTTATAAGTCAATAAATAATATCCCAGGAACGGTTGAGCCTCTCAAGTTGAAACTTTTCGAGACGTGATGGAAAGGAAATATTGAACTAAATCCATAGATTATTTTGAATACACACCTTCAAATGAAAGTAAAGAATTATATTAAAACCTAAAACGTGCATAAATAAATCCTTCGAGATAGCTCCCAAGCTAACTTTTTGGGTAAATCTCTTGTTTTCTTAGCATTCGTGATTTGCCCTCAAAAATTTATCCCCCCCCAACAAAAAAATTAAACAAAATTGATGTCTCAAAAATGTTTTGGTATTAGAAAATTTCTTACTTTTTTTGTTTGTATATAACTACAAATTCTGCATCGCTTTTTTCTTGCTTAAAACACCATTCTTAATAATAATTTTTCTAACTTTGAATTCATTGCTATTGAAAATAATTACAAAAAAAAAATCAGTCAGAAAAAAGAGTTGTAAAAGAAATGTTAAAAAATTTGTGAAAGTTTTAATTTAATACCCTTATCTGTTCCACAAATATTGTTGATACACCCATATGACAACTAGCATATTAACATAGTGTTTTTTTTTTCAACATCCCCCTCAACTTTTACAGAAACAAGGCGCATTCGCAGTTGTAAAGTGTCGCAGTCGCAATCGCAAGTAGTCGCAGTTGCAGCCGCAGCAGTAGAAGTAACGGTAGTGGCCCTAGAAGTTTCAATTTCAATTTTCAATTCAATTTTCAATTTATAACTGGGATTTATTTTACTATATACATAAAAACAAACAAACAAAATACCCCCAGAAGCAAGCTTGTGCGGGGGTAATCCCTTCTAAACGCATAAAAAATCATAATAACAAAATAAGATCCAAAATAATAACTCTTTTCAGTTAATATGAATACAAATACAAATACAAGTTCTGCCCTCCAACTCAAAAACTAATACTAACATACTATACATAGCCACTTTACAATAATCACGTACCCCCCCCCCCTTTTTAGCCAATTCATTAAAAATAATAAATTACTAAACAATACTACCTCAATAAACTACGGAACAGCAGCAGGTCATCCACACATTTAAGTTCCACTGGTAAACTATTCCAAGCACTCGGACCGGCATGACGGATAGAAAAAAATGATCTTGTCGCTTGCGGAATCGGTCTTCGAAATTCTTCCAAATTTCTAGTTCCATGCTCATGAACATCACCCCCACTCACAAACATTCCCTTAAAACAAACAGGAACACTACCATAAAGATACTTAAACATGAACTGTGTTTTATAAAATTTAAAAAGACCCGATACCGGTAGAATCTTCAGCGTCATAAACTCATTACGAACAGATGATCCTCTATTATCCTTACCAATCAAAAGCCTTATTGCCGAATTTTGTAGTACACGCAGGGGCAGAAGATGCGTTCCGAAAGTAGACGACCATACTGAAGAACAATATAATAGATATGGATGTACAATTGAAAAATACAATAATCTTAATATACTAGTTGGGAGAAAATTTTTCAATTTACGCATAATTCCAACATTACGTGCAAGTTTCATAGACACACAATCAATATGATCTACAAAACTTAAAGTTTCATCAATAATAATCCCCAAATATCTAACACTCCTCCTTCGTGGAATCATTGATGTACCATTACTTAAATTATTCACCCATGGGTAATAACTTGGAGATCTGCTATATATCAATAAACTAGACTTATTACAATTAAATTTTAACCTATTACTTCTCATCCACCTTTCTATATTCTTAAAACCTTCTCGTAATTGCGACATCAATTCATTCTCAGTCCTACCACATACGGTTAATTTCGTGTCGTCAGCAAACATAACTAGGGCTTTACTAGGTTTAAGTGTCTCTAGAGGAGGTTTAATAATAGTATACAACCCATCAACTGCACTTGACAAATCATTTATATAAATAGAAAACAAAAGTGGGCCTAGGGGTGATCCCTGGGGAACTCCACAATTTATAAATCTACTATCAGAACGTGCATCATTAACCTCCACAAACATTGACCTTGAATTTAAGAATGATTCTAACAACTTCAAAGCATTTCCCCTAATACCACAATTTTCTAACTTCATTAACAAAATATCATAAGATACAGTGTCGAACGCTTTCGCAATATCCAGAAAAATTGATGCAACTTTAAGGTTATTGTCTAATGCATCATTAACATATGTAGTCAAAAACAACATTGCATGCTCACTAGAATAACCTTTTCTGAAACCAAATTGATTTTGATAAAAAAACAAATTCTTTTCAAGATACTTTTCTAGCCTTATATATACTAGCTTCTCGAAAATTCTAGCAATAACTGGTAGCAGCGAAATGGGACGGTCATTACTTATATCATTTTTATCACCCCCCTTAAATATTGGAACAATCTTCGCTCTTTTCAAACACTTTGGAAACACACCACTTTTAAAACAACCATTTATTAGTGAAACCAGTTGTTTAATAACACATTGAAGAACAAACTTTAGCACTCTTATAGATATTAGATCAACACCTGAAGCTTTATTTTTCATAGCCATTATTACATCTGTTATTTCACTTTCCGTTACCTTAGTCATTAAAATAGAAGTATCACAACTGGGAGGAAGATATTGATCAAAAGTACCATCACTCCTATCACAATAAATAGATCCGGCAACATTATTACCTACACTAGAAAAATAATCACACATCTGATTGGAAAGTTGAACTGGAGTATGATCTGACTGAAGATTTGGCAACGTAACTCCTCTCTTGCCAATAAGAGGCCTGAGGAGACTCCACGTCTTTGCCGGGTTACCCTCACTCTTCTTAAATTCTTTAGCTAAATACTCAATTCTAGCCTTCCTCAATAATTTATTTAAAGCAACATTATACTTACGATAAATTTTCTGGTTTAGTACGCTTGCCTCAATTATACTCTTTTTATATAATTCATGGCGCCTTTTCATAGATCTAAGAAGACTACTGGTAATCCACGGTTTTCTTGCAGAATCATATTTACTCTTGTTTTTTTTTTTACGCATCCGGCAGTTTTCTCTTAGACTACTACACAATTGATCATACCACTTACAAAATTTAAGATCCGGATCACTTATTGCATTCAAAAACTCCCAATCCATACACTCTAATTCATTCTTAAATCGTACAAGAGAATCCGCGTCCACAGTCGGTACAATTGGGCTACAAAAACTCCCAGCTGTATAATTATGGTCCACTTCAGCAGAAAGAAACACTCCACAGTGGTCTGAAACATCATTTACCAGCACTCCTGGTTTCCAAAAATTCACGTTCGTGAATATATTATCAATTAAACTAGCTGACGTGTTACAAATCCTTGTACAAATATTTATACCTGGGAACAATCCGAAACTAGACATTAAATTTAACAAACTAGTAGTTGCACGATTACTAAGTACCATCATATCTATGTTAAAATCACCCGCTATGAAACTTGGGCAACCTGATACATTCAACATTTCCAATTGCTGCTCCAATAACTCTAAAAACTCTATCTCTGAAGCAGAAGGCGGCTTATACAAAATAAGAACCAAAAACTTGGATCCATTTCTACTTATTTCCAACACCATTGACTCAAAAATCATTTCGCGATAAATGCAAATATCCTGTCTAGTCTTAACTGCAAAACCTGATTTAATATAAACTGCTAATCCTCCATGCTGTCGAGTCTCCCTATTCCTATTAATAAATTCATAACCATTAATATCTAACAAAGATGAATTATCATTCCGAAGCCATGTCTCAGTCAACGCCAACACATCAAAATTCGGATCCGAACACAATTCTGAAATATAATGTAGAGAACTATTTAACCCCCGGCAGTTTAGATGTAATATATGCAGAGTTTGTGGCCCCCGCCGCGTCACATAATCCTTAAGATCACTTGCAAATACATACTTAGAATTTTCCAAACAAACCTGATTATTCCCATCACCATCAAACTCTCGATTTAACGTCCCATTCATTCGATCCGCAAACTTTACGTGACCATTCTCAAGCAGCGCCAGTCTCTCTTTATTTAATACCATTATCAAATTTCAACGCACATTGTAGGGCAGAACTTGTACTCAGCAACAGAAATCCCAAATATTCAATCATATAACGGAACGAAAGTAATATAAAAAAAACTAAAGAAACATAGAAAAAATCAAAATAACGAAAAGATACAACGAAAACATGCTTATTGTCAAAACACATACTTTTTAATACTCTGGTATGTTAACTTCAGGGTTAATACCCTTACCCATTCCTAACATATTACAGATAAACCTTTTTGATAACCTATATGCACATGGTGTCTTTTCATTTAGTTCAGCATCGCCAAGTTAATACCCTTACCCATTCCTAACATATTACAGATAAACCTTTTTGATAACCTATATGCACATGGTGTCTTTTCATTTAGTTCAGCATCGCCTTCAACGTTCCCTGAAGTTTTACCTTAGCACCCTTAGCTTTTTCAGGCACATCCAGGACCAAACATTCCCCAATTCCCAATGATAAATCCTTTATGTAAACAATGGGCAAATACCTTCAAGTTTATATATCGTTTACCTTCGTTTATATATCGTTTTATATAATAGTTTACCTTCAAGGCCCGGTATACCTGTAGAAATAGTTATTAGATCTTTTAACAAAATTGAACAAAATAGCTTATTTTTAAATATCGATCAGTGTTGGAGAGAGGCCTATAAACAGGGGAATTGGGGAACGGCTGGCTGCCCCCAGTCACATCCAAAAATCTCCCTCAAACTTTCAACATAATATCCTCAGCCATCCCTGATATATTACTAATAAAAAATTTTGACAACCAGCGTGCACATACTGGGTCTTGGTTTTTGCTCAATACCCCCTTCAACATTTCCTGCAAGTAAGAGTTGTTGCAATCGCAAGTAGCTGCAGCTAGTCACGAGTAGTCGCAGTTGCAAGTAATCGTGTTCGAAGTCATAAGTAGTCACAGTTGTAAATACTCACCGATACAAGTAGTCGTAGTTGTAGTAAAAACAGCAGTAGTAGTGCCCCTGAAAGTTTCAATTTAATACCCTTACACATTCCGAAGATTTTTCAGATAAGCCTTTTTGATAAACTGCATGCACATAGTTTTTTTTTTTTAGTTCAACATGTCCCTCAATATTCTCTGCAAATTTTCCTCAATACCCTTAGCCTTTTAGAACACACCCAGAATCAAATATTCACCCCTTTCCCAATGACAAATCCTCCGTGTAAAACATTCCCTGCCCCAGGGACTCTCGGGGGGGGGGGGAATGACAGCCTTGGAGGCATAATTGCCAGGCCTTTTGACAATTTTAAAAAAATGGCTTTTCAAAATTTCTATCAATTTTGAGAGGAGGGGGCATCTAAAAAAGAAAGGATGATAGGTTGCCCTTCGATCACTCCTCAACATGCTCTGAAAGAATAAAGTTAATATACTCAGCCGTTCTTTAGATATTGCTGACACGTCCTTTAGACAACCATCTTGAATATAGTGGTTTGACTTCTTTCATCAATCTCCTCAACATTTCCTGAAACTTTCACCTTAACAACCATAAAACTTTAACCTTTTGGATACTCAGGATCGAACATACCGCTTTCCTAATAACAAACCTTATATATGAACAATGGCCAACTTTCATAACTTAGGACTCTTCCACAAGGGAATGTTGGGGGTTATGTTATATCCTAAGGCAAAGGTATTTCACCTTCAGACTATTTTGAACAATTTAATTTCAAAACTCGTCCTTGAGATATTACAGAGCTTTTTGATGATCTTGATGCCCATAATGTCTTTGATTTACTGCAACATTTCTCGGTATTTCACTTTAATGCCCTTACCCTTTTCAAACACAACCAGAATCAAAGATTCTCCCTTTTCCCAATGATAATTTTTGAATGAAAACAAAGGGCAAGTTGTATAATTTATTACAATCCTTGCCCTGGGGCAATTGGGAGCATGGCATCCCTGGAGGCATAGATATTTGACTTTTAAACTATTTTGAACAAAATGTTTTTTTTTTTAATTTTGATTACCATTGAGGGGAGGGGCATCTAAAAAAGGGCAAGAGGGCTGGTTTCCCTCCAATCACTCTTGAACATCATGCTCAACATAATCTGAAAGTTCAAACTAAGTACCCTCGGCGTTTCCTTCAATTTTGCTGAAACGCCCTTTTAACGACCAGCCTGCACATAGTGTATTTTTATTTTGTTGGAGATCCCTCTGAAAATTCCCTTAAATTTCCACTTTAATACCGTAAGCCTTTTTGGAGATCCAGGATCAAGCATGCCCCCCTTTTCCCATTAAAAACCTCAAAAGTAAACAATGGAAAATTTTCATTACATACGGCCCTCGCCTTGAAGGTTGTGGGGTGTTATGTCCACCCAGGAGTTAGTTACTTGATCTTGGACTATTTTAAACAAAATGGTCATCCCAAATTTTGATCGGATGTCTTGGAGGACAAAGAGCATGGGAGGATAGTTGATTACCCTCTGACCAGTTTAGAGTCTTAAAAAGGGCACTAAAACTTTCAATTTGCAATCGAACTAGCCCTTATTTCAACTTTAGTTTATAGTTTTTTTTTTACTGTATCTAAGTGAAATTGACTTAAATTGATCTAATTAAGGTATTACAAAAACTTGGAAGTTTTTCAGACGAAATTTCTTATGTAATATTACGTTACAAAAATCTCTTTCCTAGGAAAACTGTAAATAATCAGGTCTAAAATCGCCTATTTTCGGTTTTTAACCTTCACATCCCGAAAAAATACTCTAGTGCTCCCGCCCCCCCTTAAGGGTGAAATAAAGATACTATTAAAATTTTGGGTGGAAGAATTCCTACTCTTAATAAAAGCAGTGGTGTCGTACAGTCATTAGCGGAGCTGGTTGGCAGGTCTAGGCAAAGATCTACATTTTTAAGTTCTCTTGAGATTTGTCACTAAGAAATGTATCATTGACCTTTTAATTGTACCAAATGACAAAATGTCAAATGACGATTCGGTCAAATGACATTTTTAAATTCTCTTGAGAGTTGTCACTTAGAAATATCTCATTGAACTTTTAATTGTGCCAAATGACAATGTGGTCAAATGACATTTTTAAATTTTCTTGAGATTTGTCACTTAAAAATGTCTTATTGATCATACTATTTCCTTACGTTTTCCTCTTCACTTTTATTATAGCCTATTAGTTTCTTGGTCGATAGATTAGCTTCGAATAAATTTATATTTCGCATAAATAAGGCTACATAATTCGACACACGAGATCACCAATTTTCTTGAAACCACACTTTCAAATATTCCCAAAAAACAAAGCACAAAATGAAGCGACACTATTTTACGATTTCTAGTCCTTCAAAGCACAAATTACAACATTTTAATGTCGTGCACAATTATTCAACGTAATATTTAAACACAAAATTAATCCCATTAAATTAATTAAAATATCCTGGAAATACAACCATTCCTTTCTATGAGGTGGGGAAATTATTGGTACTTGTGTAGAATTTGGTAAGTGCGCGACAATTGTATTGCAAAGATCTTTATGAGTATAGGTTTACGCTGCTTTGTGACGTATAAACAAAGGGTTTCTCACTCCGGGACTATATTTAAACTTTAGTTTTTTGGGGTTTAGGGGGATTAAAGGGTACCTAGGTTTGGTTAGGTTACGTATTTAATATATGCTATGCTTTACCCTCCACCCCCCCACCTCCCTAATATGCAAATATATAGCCCCCAAATTTGTTTCTGAACTATTACATATTCATCCTATTTTGTTTTATTTCATTAGCATTAACGAAACTTCACTAATCGCGCACTGACCAGATTCTACACTAGTACCAAATCCTTTAGCTTAAATTTTCGTGGTAATATTCTTGTTATTCTTAAAATATTTTTTCAGACAAGTTTTAAAGTCACAATGTGATGACTTTTTCCCTCCCTTTCTAATTATCCCGGTTTTGCTATTTTCTCCATAATTCCTTGTTGGCTTTCTCCATAATTCGTAAACAATAAGGCTACCGCTTCTATTTCGAATAACACCCCCTCACCCTTCGTTAAAAAAAAACAAGTGCAGGAAAAAATAAAACTGGGTTTTTGAATTCTCAATTACAATGTATATCATGACTTTCAAAAATTTTGAATATTATATTTAAAAATTAAACTTTTCTGTTGTATAATATGTTTTGCCTTGTTCCGATGATGATTGAACGAGTTAACATCGATTTTTCCGGAACAATCATTTTCATTTAATAGATCGTTTTAATTTCATCATAGTCACAGGAAAGAAGGTTTCTATAACTTTTTACCCGACTTCACCTTTGGGTTATTTTTACAAGGATGACCCCCCTCCTACCTCTCTGCAATTAAACTACCCATGGGCATAGTTCAGGTGCTTAAGAGGGATACAAAAAATTTTATATGTTGTTCAGAATAACGCAATACTTTCATCAATAGTATTACACAAGTCACTATGAAATGACAAGTAAGTTAACAATTGATTAGAATAAAACTTAGACTTCCCATCACACAAAGATCGCACCTAGGATATATATATTTTTTTTTTTGGGGGGGGGGGGGGGCTTTACAATAAAAAACTCATCAAAAATGAGTTTATATGCAGTTTTGTTACTCAAAAATTCGGGTGGGGGCGGGGGTTGAAATCCCTAGCTCCCTCTGGATACGGCCTTGCATCGAACGTTGATAATTATTGGATGTATATATTGTAGGCCTGTTATTTGACTTTATTCGCCACAAATTTGACATGCAAGAAATTACTGGCAAGGCTGTATCCAGAGGTGGGGGGGGGGGGGGTACCATTTTGGAGCCCCCACCTCCAAAATTTTTGTTCGACTCCAAAAATCAGCCACAAAAATGCATATAAACAAATTATTGATACGTTTTACGGAAGGTTTTTACCCTCCCGCCCCCCCCCCCATCCCGAACAAAAATCCTGGATACGGCCTTGATTATTGGGATTTTGATTATTAGTTCATTGTTTTTCTGAAGAACTCTATGTAGACTAACCACACAAGTGCAAATTGAACTTCTGCCATAGCTGAATAGATCTCTGTCAGCTTTTTAAATTCAATAATAATAAGATACATAATTTATTTTCGACTAATAGGTTAGTAGGAAACTTGTTCCATCTATATTAACTAAATTTTAAATATTAACTAAATCTTCAAGATAAATCTAAAAAAAAATTGTAAGAGCGTTTTTGTAAACAAATTTTCTTCAGTAAATTTTTGCATAGGAGGCTACAAGATACTTATTTTGGTCTAATAATCACCTTATAGGCACCATCAGGGCCGTATTCAGTTTTTTGCTGGGGGGGGGGTTACAGAATTTAGAGTTATTTAAAAAAAAAAGGTTTTTAGATTATCTTTTACAGCACTTAAATCACTACTTTAGCAAAAAATCAGAAACTTACACAGGAAATATTAAGACTTTCAAACTATGATTAATTTTTTTCTAGTATTACAGCACGGAATATCCATAAAACAAACAGAAAAATCGAACATAATCCGGCACCAATACAAAGAAGCACATAGGACTCTACTCTTCAGATGAGTAGAAGAGTATTTAACAACTAGATCAAATTGGGTCAATCAAAAATAATAAGGAACAAACAGTGATCTATACAACATCTCTATATACAGTAAAAACATTGTTGTGCATGCTCGTTTAGCGGCAAGAATTACAATAGCACGATGTAAACAAAT